>NC_007088.5:7648676-7691176 GCF_000004695.1 Dictyostelium discoideum AX4 | reverse complement strand
TTTCCAAGATGATAATATAATTGAAGAAGAGGATCCAGTAAGTATCAATAATTAATTGTTATTATTATTATTATTATTATTATTATTATTATTATTATTATTATTATTATTATTATTATTATTATTATTATTATTAATTTTTTTTTATTTTTATTATATAGGCTGTATTATCAAAAAATAATAAAACAACAACTACTACAACAGCTAACAACAATAATAATAATAATTCAGAAAATAAAGTTGAAGATAATGATAATATTTTACGTACTCGTACATATGATATTTCAATCACTTATGATAAATATTATCAAACACCAAGAGTTTGGTTATTTGGATATGATGAAAATAGAAAACCATTGAAACCAGAAGAAATCTTTGAAGATATTTCAGAAGATCATGCACATAAAACTGTCACAATCGATAGCCACCCACATTTAGGTATCTCATTTGCATACATTCATCCATGTAGACATGCTGCCGTCATGAAAAAATTGGTTGATAGACAATCCGAAAATGGTAAAGAACCAAGAGTTGACCAATATTTATTCCTCTTTTTAAAGTTTATTTCAGTTGTTATCCCAACTATTGAATATGATTTCACTCTTGAATTCGATACATAAAAATAATAATAAATAATAAAAAAAGTAGCAGTACAGAAACGTAGTATAATAGTAAAATAGTAAGAAATAGTTTTCAAAAAAAAAAATAACTATTTAACATCATTTAGGATTAAAAAAATAAAAAAATAAAAATAAAATTTTGTCACAATACAATTAATTTATTATTATTATTATTATTTTATATATATATATAAATTTGTTTTGGATAAATTAAAAAAATAAAAAAAAAAAAAATAAAAAAATGGTTTTTTTAGAGTAAATCACATTTTATATTGAAATATTCAACATAAATTTGTAATGAAAATATTATATTTATTTTAAAGTAATAAAAGATATATAATTAATATTTAAAACATTTGTTTTTTTTTTTTTTTTTTTTTTTTTTTTTTATTTATTTAAATACCAAATGTCCAACCTTCAGAATTTAATAAAGCTCTATCAAGATCCCACCCTTTTTCTTCTAACCTCTTAAAGAAAGTACCAGATATATTGATTGTTGGTGGAATTTGAACACTTGACAAATGAAAGTATTCAACAGCGTAAAAATAGGATTCAATCATATCTCTTGTAGTTGAACCATTCAATAAAGCAATTAATAATGTGAAATCTTTTTCTAAAATTTTATTTCCTCTTTGACTATGTTTTTTCCAAATTATAAATGATTTTGATTTTTTAATTTTTTTAATAATTTCTAAACTATTTTTATTATTATTATTATTATTATTATTATTATTATTATTATTATTATTATTATTATTATTATTATTATTATTATTATTTTTATTATTTATATTGTTATTTATATTATTATTTATATTGTTATTTATATTATTATTTATATTATTTATATTATTATTTTTATTATTATTATTATTATTATTATTATTATTATTATTATTATTATTATTATTATTATTATTTACATTTTTTGTTTTGGTTATATTATTTAATTTTTGTTGTAAAAATTGATTATTTAATTTTTGTTGTTTTTGTTGTACTTTATATATGTTACATAATGAGACACCAACTCTAATATCAAGCTCTTTGATAGAAAAGAGGATGTTCTCTAATTTTGAGATTTCTGAGGGTGAGGGTATTGAACCTTGATTGTGAATAAAGTAATCATAAATTAAGTATGCCCTATAACGATTGATTGATTTCAATTGGACAGCAGAGACTGCACGATAATTGCAAAACAAATGTAACGATGTAAAAAATAGAAATACTAACCAAGTGACGATTAGTGAGGTATTGTCATTGATAAAACTTGAGACTATAACACTAAGGAGCATTCCAACTAGATTGACGGCAGTTTCTTGTGAGCCATCTTTTGCAGAGACGTCAGCTAAATTATCACGTTTAGCAAAATGTTGAGTTAGTGACGCTTTCGTACAGCCACCGGCAACACCGCAAATGCTCTTGGCAATTAGTCCGATACATGATAGTGGCAGAAAGAGTTGAGATGAGAATAGCGGACTTATCATCTCGAATGCCATACCAATGTTATTTAGAATGTCGGCTGTGTAACGCCACTTTTTTGAATTACAATCTAAATCTGTGCCTTTACGCCACGCAAATACAATTCTCCCAATCATGCCCATACCATCACGAATTAACCATTGAGTAGTCGCTGATGCAACCGTTGCCGATGAATCACCAACACCATATCCTTTAAGAATTGCCCTAGTTGCTAATGTACCTGTGATTGTACTACAAAGTGCTTGAATTGAATCCCAAAATTGATACCCAAAGTAATCGGTTGTAACTGAATCTGGATATCCATTAGGTAAGAATAATTCACATAAAACATTATAAAATCCACTATTCTTTTCAATAGTTTCTAAAAAATTCAATCTATCATCATAATCATCATATGGACTAGCAACTTGAAATTTATTAATAATTGAATTTGATTGATTCTTTTCAATTATACAATTAATTTTATTAATAGATTGTTGTGATTTTCCATTATATTGCATTATTTATTATTATTATTATTATTATTATTATTATTATTATTATTATTATTATTATTATTATTTTTTTATTTTGATTTTTTTTTTTGATTAAATTTATAATAAATAAAAAATAATAATAGCAATATAAGTTTATTATTATAATGGTGAAAAAAGATTTAAAGATATAAAATAAATTAAAAAAAAAAAATTAAAAATTTAAAAAAAAATGATTTTTTTTTATTTTTTTTATTTTTTTTTTTTTTTGATCAATAGTACAAATACTTTCATAAAAATTAAAAAATAAAAAAAAAATTTTAAATTCGGTGAAAAAAAAAAAAAAAATCAAAAAAAAAAAAAATTTATAAACAACAAATTTTTGAAACGTGTAATAATATATATCTAGATTTTTATAGTAATTTTAATAAATATCTAAGATATTAAAAAAAAAAAAAAAAAAAAAAAATGATAAATGAAGTTTTATTAAAAAAATATATTGGTGAAGAAAATTTTAAAAGTGGTTGTATAAGACCAAATAAATATAAAGATTCAATTAAATATGCTGATGATTTAATTGAATTTATTAATAAATATTCATTTCTTTATGAAAATAGGTCATTGGATTTCTTTAGAGATAATATATGGTCAAGATTAATACCAGAAGAGTGGAAACAACCATTATTAGATTTAACAGATGATGAATGTGTTGAATTTCATTCTGGAACTGTAATAAAAGGTGAATGGCCAATTTCATTAAAATCATTTATAACAGATGCTATTGAATTATGGATTCCAAAAAATGTTTATTTACCAGATGATCAATGGATATTACAAGATACTAAAAAAGATTTTAATTTAGATTCTCTTTTCTTGGGTATGTCTGAAAAAAAGATTCATGAAATTCTTAGAATGTCTGAATTTGTAAATATGATTGCCAAACAATTAAATCCAAATGAAATTGTTGATATAGGTGCTGGTGAAGCTTATTTAACTCAAATTCTAAATCATCAATTCAATCATAGTATGACTGCAATTGATTGTTCTGAATCATTTATTGAAGGTGCAATTAAAAGGCAATCATTAATTGAAAATCAAAGAATTAAAAAAGAATTAAAACAACAAAAAGAAACAACATCAACAACTGAAATTATAAATAATAAATTAAAATTAAATAATATTGAAAACAATTTAAATGAAATTAAAAAAATTAAAGAAATTGAAAAAAAAGAAATTATGAATAAATTAAATTTAAAATCAACAAATATGTGTGTTACAACGATTTCAACTGATATGAAAAATGATGACTTTTTAAATATATTAAATAGAAATGATTCAACTAAAAACTATGAATCAATAATGTTAATTGGTTTACATACTTGTGGTATTTTACCACCAACAATGATTAAAAACTATTTACAATGTTCAAATATTGATTCAATTATTGATGTTGGTTGTTGTTATTATAAAATCGATACAGATTCTAATCATGAATTTATGTCTGATCATTGTATTAAAAAAAATTTAAAACTTGGTCCTGCACCTTTAAAATTATCTTGTGAAGCAAGTGATTCAAGCCAAAAAGATTTAGAAAGTTTTAAATACAGCAGTAGAATTCATTATTATAGAGTAATT
Source organism: Dictyostelium discoideum AX4 (assembly GCF_000004695.1). Classification (NCBI taxonomy): domain Eukaryota; phylum Evosea; class Eumycetozoa; order Dictyosteliales; family Dictyosteliaceae; genus Dictyostelium; species Dictyostelium discoideum. The sequence goes on along the minus strand of NC_007088.5, from coordinate 7,686,969 downwards.
TTAGAAGATTGGATTTTAAATGAAATCAATAAATCTAATAATAATTTAATTAAATCTCATGATTTTACAATTAGAAATATTTCAAAAAATCAATCAAAAGATTATAAATCCTATTATAATGCTGCATTAATTAGAATGAAAAGGCAACAAAATGAACAATCAATTCATTTAGATTTTAAATTACCAGAAACTTGTCAACCAATAATTTCATATTTTGAACAACAAAATCAAAAACAACAAGAAAAACAAATTACCACTTTTTTATTACTTCGTAGTTTATTAGCACCAGTATTAGAATCTATAATAGTTTTGGATCGTTTTCTTTATCTAAATCAATTTTCTTCAACTACTCAATCTTTTATTATTCCAATTTTTAATAAATTAATTTCACCAAGAAATTTAATAATTTTAAGTTTTAAAAATAAAAAATAATAAAATAAAAAAAAAAAAAATAAAAAAAAATAAAAATAAAATAATAATTTTTATTATTAAAAATAAAAATAAAAAATTAAAAGGTTATAAAAATATCCTTAGAATCCACAAACAATCTCCATAAAACAGTTATTCGAAAATTTCCAACCGAACCATAAATTTATTTTTATTTTTTTTTTTTTTTTTTTTTTTTTTATTTTTTTTTTTTTTTAACTCGTTGTAAAAATTTAATTTTTTTTTTTTTTTTTTTTTTTTTTTTTTTTATAAAAATATTTATTAATAAAAAAAAAAAAACAAGCCACAAACTTGATTTGGTTGTAAATCTAAGGAAATCAATTTTTTTTTTTTTTTTTTTTTCTTTTTTTTTTTTTTTATTCACATCACCCCTTTTTTTTTTTTTTTTTCCAAACAAAAAAAAAATTATAGTTTTTATATATTTTTAAAACTTATGTGTGGGTTTTTTTTTTTTTGAAAAAAAAAAAAAAAAACATTTTGGAAATATAAAATCAAAAAATGATATTATCAATTACATTTCAATTAGATCCAATTAGTAATAATTCAACATCACTTTCAAATTCAATTGACAATAGATCATCAATAAATGTAACAGCATTACAAATGCAACAAGGTTCTAAAACCTATAATTTAGATCAAAATTCTTCATATAAAACTGTATTTCTAGCAATTTGTCAATTATTTGGTATTAAAGAATCCTCTGCTCAAGATTATTGTTTACAGTTAGAATCATCAAAAAAATATTTAAATTGGCCACCTCAATCAGATGAATCAAAAACTAAACACATTGTTAAACAACTTTATGAATCTGGTGAAACTGCTTTAGTCCTTCAATTAAATCCAACTTATCGTTCTTCAAAATGGGTAAAAGCCTTAAATGATTCTGAAACAAATGAAAAAGATATAATGTTTCATTTAAAATATAAATTACAAGTAGGTTTTATAAAAAAAAAAAAAAAAAAAAAAAAAAAAAAAAATAATAATTCCAAAAAATAAATAATAATAATAATAATAATAATAATTTTTTTTTTTTTTTCTTAAATTTTAAAATTATTTAAAGGAAAATGAATTTGCAGAATCATTTATTGAACAAAATGGTATGGAAGGTATTTTAAGAATGGTAACAAATGGTAAAGGTAATGCACAAACTTATTCATTAGCATCGTTAAGAGCATGTCTTGAATATGTTAGTGCAATGGAAATTATTACCAAAACTCCACATTTAGTTAAACAATTGTTTAGTTTAGTTGATAGTAATGTTGTAGGTGTTTGTAGAGGAGCATTGGAATTATTATTTGTATTATGTGATTTTAGAAAAGAGGAAGGTTTTAAATCGGTTCATTTAGCAGCTAAAGGTACAGCGGTAGCTCAAGGTAAAAAACCATATTTAAATGTTATAAAGTTATTGGATTCAGGTGATTTGGAAACCAAAATCAATGCATTCACTTTGTTAAATGTATTGTTAAGTAATTGTCCAACCGATGAAAAAGTTGGTAAACTTTGTAAGAAATGGGGTGAATTAGGGTTAGATGATAAATTACGTTCCCTAACATCCATTCAACAACAAGAATTTCAAATACAATTGGAAATTTATGAAGAAACTTCAGGTGTAAATCTTAGAACCAAAGCAAGTAGATTGGAAGCAATTTGCAATAGATTAAAATCAAAACTTACAGAATATGAAGCACAACAACCATTAATAGCAATTCTTAAAGAGGAATTGAAATTGGCACAACAATTAATTAAAGAAGCTTCAACTGATCGTGTTTTCCTTAGTTCTCATCCAATGCAAAGATATCTTGGTCCAACTATTCAATCTTATCCAGCCGATCTTTCTTTCTTAAAAACTACAGCGGCTGAACGTGATAAAATTAATGAATTTGAAAAGAAAATTTTAGCAATCAATGAACAACTTCGTCAAGAAACAAAATTATCCGAGGAATTAAAAAATCAAGTATTAGCAAATAAAAAACAATTTGATTCGACAATTGCTGAATTAAATGAAGAAAATCAAAGATTAACTCAAGTTGAAGTTAAATTTAAATTACAACAATCAATTTCACCTTCTCAAGATTCATCAAATAATCAAAAAGCTTCTTCCTCTTCTTCAAATACTTCAACTTTAAATGATAGTGATATTCAATCAATTCAAAGTTCATTAAAAGAAGCAACATTAGAAATTGAAAGATTAAAATTAGCAATTGAAGAAAAGATGCCACCAAATGAAGCTCAACAAATTTTTTCACAATCATTAATAACAACAGCAGCATTTACACCAACCAGTCCTGATATTAGTAATGATGGTCAACCAATTTCTGGTGGTGGTGCACCACCACCTTCACCTTCACCACCACCACCCATTTCTGGAGGAGGAGCACCACCTCCACCTCCTCCACCACCACCACCACCCTCTGGAGGAGGAGCACCACCACCACCACCTCCACCACCACCTTCTGGTGGTAAAAAAGCAGGAGCACCAGGTGCTCCACCTACAGGACCTGCAGCAATTCAACCAAATAAACCAGTTATTAATCCATCAAGTAAAATGAAACCATTATATTGGAAGAGAATTATTTTACCACCATCAAATAGAAATGAATCAATTTGGGATCAAGTTTTAGAACCAACATTTGATTCAAAAGATTTTGAAAATTTATTTTGTGCAAAGAAAAAAGCGGTAGATTCATCTTTATCAACAAACCCCTCCTCAACAACAGGTAAAGAAGGTGAAAAAGTTAAATTAGTTTCATTAGTAGATATAAAGAAATCAAATTCAATTGCATTTATGTTGGCAAAAATACCAACTGCCGAAGGTTTAAAGAAAGCAATCGATACAGTCGATAATTCAATTCTAGGTAAAGAGATCATTAAAACATTGATTACAAATGTACCAACTGAACAAGATTATCAATTAATTAAAGGATCAGAAATTCATGAATCCAAATTGGATAAACCAGAAAGATGGATTCTTGAAATCTATGGTTTCCCAATGATGAAAGAACGTTTAGTAGCTTGGTTATTCCAATTGGAATATCAAGAAATGTATAATAATATCATTCAAATTTTGGAAAAACTTCAAAATGCAATCAAAGACACAAAATCATCAGATTCACTTAAAAAGATATTGGGTATCGTATTGGTACTTGGTAATTATATGAATGGTGGTAGTGGTAGAGGTCAAGCCGATGGTTTCACTCTTGAAATTTTAGATTCCTTGGCAACCAGTAAAGATGTGGAGAATAAAACCTCACTTTTGGATTATGTATCAAAGATCTCCATGGAAAAGTATCCAAAAACTATGAATGTCGCTCAAGAACTAGACTCTTTGAAATTGGTTCAACTTTCAATCTCTGATATGTCAACCGATATCAATGATTTAGAGAAACAATTTAATATATCCAAAAATAATTGTAAAAAAGTTTTAGAAGCAAATATACCCTCCTCTTCAAAATTCCAATCAACCATTGGTTCATTCTTGGAGAAAACTGAAATCGATATTAAAAACCTTAAAGAAAATCAAAAAAATATTGTAGATTCTTTCATTCAATTAGTTGAATTTTTTGGTTATCCAAAATCTTATGCTACAACTGCCTCTTGTCAACAATTCTTTAATTCAATCTACTCATTCTCATTATTATTTTCAAAACAATGTCAAAAAATTGAAAAAGAAAGAGAAGCACTCGCCAAAGCTTCTGGTGATAATGGTGCTGTTCAAAATAAAAAGATTGCTGGTGGTGCTGATCCATTAGCTGCTCTTGCAAACGCAATTAAATTAGGTCAAACTGGTTTAAGAAAAAGACCTGGTCCTGAAAATTCATCTGGAGGATCACAATTAAATTTAAATAAATAAATATAAAATAAAAATAATAAAAAAAAAAAAAAAAAAAAAAACTTTTAAAATAGTTTAAAATACCAATAATAATAATAGAGTATTATAATACATTTATTATTTTTTTATTTTATTTAATTTAATTTAATTTAATTTCCATATTTAATCACCATTATTAAATTAATTTTTTTATTTTTTTTTTATTTTTTAATTATTGTTTGGTAATAAAAAAATACTATTTTTGTTAATAGAGTATCTTGAAATTTGATTTTGTTCTGTTTTTTTTTTTTGATTGGAATGTTGAAAAATTAAAAATAAAAAAAAAGTGAAAAAAAGAATCACATATCAAAAAATAAAATAGTTTTAGAAAAAATTTAATAACCAAAAATTTGTTCGCATATGATTTTTTATGTAAATTCTATGTAAGTGCAATGTAAAAAAAAAAATGAAAAAAAAAATTATTTTCAATTTTTTTTTTTTTATTTTTTTTTTTTTTCGTTTTCGGTCGAGTTTTTGGATATAAAAACTAATTTTATTGACTCTTTTTTTCAACAAGCAACAAACAAAAATTGTATGTATAAAAAAAAAATAAAAAAAAAAAAAATGTTAAGTGGGGTGGTGGTCAAGTAAATAGTAGTATTATTATTATTTTTAATCTTAATGATGAAATAATTTATCCCTGTCTTAGTATTTCTGTCTTGCTGAGAAAATTGTTGGCCTGTGGTAAGGTCTTTAACCTGACAGATTTAAAATAATATAATACAATTTGACCCCCAACCTCCACATTAGAAATTGTATAAAATTTATTCAAATATTAATAATAATCTTTTATTTGTAAATTTTAGGTTTCTATCTTGATTCATCCCTTCCAAATTATTTTCTTGATCTTTTAGCTAAAAAAAAAATTAAAATAAAAAATTATTTAATAAAATGAAATATTCTTTTTTAATAACAATAAAAAAACAAATGTCTAAATTATTATTTTTTTTGTTTACTAAATTTTTTTTATTTAGAATGAATGTGTATCATCTATATATATATTTTGTGTCTAAATAACTTGGAAATTTAATAAAACATTTTTATTTTAAAATTTTTTTTCTCAAAAAAAAGAAAAAATTACTATTATATATGCGTTTTCTAACTTATAATGATTGATTGGGGTGTATACATTCTATTTCAAAATGAAATAGTTTTTTTTTTTTATTCTGTTTTTAATTTAAATTAAGAGGACTTTTTTTTCAATTTCTTTTTTTTTTTTTTTTTTTTTTTTTTTTTAAAGATATCTAAAATTGGTTTAATAGAGTTTCTAATAATTGTGATGGAGTTGGAGTTGAAGTTGGAGTTGGAGTTGGAGTTGGGGTTTCGGTTGGAGTTGGGGTTGGTGTTGAATTTGATGATGGTGATGAACGACATTTTGAACCTGAACGGAAACCATCACAATATGACATAACAATAATGAAAATAATAATCTAATTTGTGAAAAAATTTATTGTATTGTTTATAATTTATAATTTATAATTTATTATTTTATTATTATTATTATTTTATTATTATAAAATTAATGTTAATATTTATATTTTATTAAAAAATGAGTTTTTATAAAAAAAATTACTAATTTTACTACTTACAAGTACAATAGCACCTAAAACTAACATTAATTTAACATTTTTCCACCACATTGCACATTTTAATTGTTTACTTTGTTTTTTAAATTTAAAAGATTGTTGATTGAGTGTATCAGTACGTTCAACCAACATTTCAATTTTCTCACCACGTTTTAATAATTGTGGAGCTATATCACTAACTAATATATTTTTAACTTCATCAATTTCAGCCATTGTACGACTCATTGTATCTACACGTGTTGTATTTGAATAATGATCCATTAAATTCTCCAATGTTCTTGAGAAATCTGAATTCATACCATATGCAATTGCTGTTTTACCTTTATCACCATACATTGATTTAAATCTATTCTTTACATCATCTAAAAATGTAAATGGTATTCTTCTACCAAATTCTTCATCTGCCATACAAAGATATGTTAATGTATCACTAACTAAATAATGAAAAATATACCTAAAAATATTAAATAATTATTATTCATTATTATTATTATTTAAAAAAAAAAAAAAAAAAAAAAAAAAGTATTAGTATTAATGTGTTATATGGATTTGATAGTTATGTTTATAAAATAAAAATAGTAATTGGTAAATAGTAAATACTTTTCATAAACATAGGACATTTTTGTATCATTTGGTGGGATTAAATCTAAAATTCTTCTTGTAATTGTAACAAAATTACCATTAGTACTTGTGAACTCTGCTAAAACAGATGATCCTCTTGCTACAAGTGAATAGATAATAGGCATTCTTTATCTATATTTATATATATATATATATATATATATTATATTATTAAGTTTAATTGATTTGTGTGAGAAAAAAAAAAAAAAAATAGGAGTTGTTGAGGTAACCTCGAAAAATAGGTATTTTTTTTTTTATAAAAAAAAAAATTTTAATTTTTTTGATTTTTTTTTTTTGATTTTTTTTTTTTCTATTTTTTTATTTTTTTATTTTTTTATTTTGTTTTTATTTTTTATTATTTTTTTATTTTATTTATTATTGTTTTTTTGATTTGTAATTCTACTTTTTATGTTTTGAAAAAGAAAGATAACCATAATTTTTTTTTTTTTTTTTTTTTAAATAAAAAAAAAATAAAAATAAAAATAAAAAAAATATAAAAATAAAAATAAAAATAAAAAAAAAATAAAACTTTAAAAAAAAAAAAAAAACTTTAAAAAAAAAAAAAAAAAAATTCACCACAAATTTCCACCACACCAATTTCCCTTAAATCTTCCTTAAAAAACTAAATAAAAAAAAAAATAAAATAAAAAACAAAATTTAATTAATTAATTTGTGATTAAAAAAAAAAAAAAAACTAAAAAAAGTTCGATTTGTTTTTCAATTTATTTTTAAAACTTTTTTGAAAACTGAATTTTTTTTTTTTTATATTTCATTATTATTACTATTATTAAATAATTTTTAAAAATAAATAATGGAAGAATTTGAAAATATATTTTTTAGAGTCTGGAAAAATATTTATATTAGAAATGAAATTACCAAACATTTAGAATTATTTAGAGATAATTATCAAGTTGAAATTAAAATTAATAAATTAACAGAATTAAGAGATCATGCAAATAAAGGGTATATTTCAAAATTAAGATATCATCCATTTACATTTCCAAATGGTTGTTTAAATGATCTATCATCATTGATTGATTTAGAGATTATTTCATTTAAGGGTCAATTCAAAAGTGAAGATTTAAAACCATTAACATCTTTAAAAAAATTATCATTAACTCAATTAAATAAAGAATTAGAAATTGATATAATACCATCATCAATTGAAGAATTGGAGTTAATTAAATATGACCAAATCATTAAACCAATGGTTTTACCAGAAAGTTTAACAAAATTAACATTATCATTATTCAATCAACCAATTGGAAAAGATTCATTCAATGTATTAAAAAATTTAAAATGTTTAGTTTTGGAAAACTTTAATCATGATATTAATCCAAACGATTTACCATCATCATTGGTTGAATTGTATTTAGTAAAATTTAATAAACCTTTACAACTAAATTCAATCCCAAATTCAATCGAATGGCTGATGCTTTCAGATTTCGATCAACCATTGAAACCAAATTTATTACCATCATCTTTAATTGATTTATCACTATTTGAATATAATCAACCTTTATATGCTGGTGATTTACCTAATGGTATTACTTATTTGAGTTTAGGTTGCTATAATCAACAACTTGGATCAGATATTATACCATCATCAGTAACGCATTTAACACTATCAAAATATGACCATTCATTGAAAAAAGGTGATATTCCATCAAGTGTTCAATTTTTAAAAATGAATGATTTCAATTCTGATATTGAAATTGGTGCAATTCCATTATCAGTTAAAAAATTAACATTACATTCGTTCAATCAACCAATTAAACCTGGTGCAATTAGTTTTGGTGTTGAAAAAATTAGATTCCTATCTTCATTTAATAAACCATTGATTCAAGGTTCATTTCCTTCTTCAGTAAAGACTATTCATTTTTCAATTAACTTTAATCAAAAGATTAAACCAAATGATATTCCAGAATCTTGTATTAAAATTAAAATGGGTTATTGTTTTAATCATCTTCCTAAATTAACTTCAAATATTTTCTCAAATAATTTAAAAAAAATAATTGTTGATCGTAATTATAATCATCCAATTCCAGATGATTTAAAAGATATAATAATTAAAAAAAAATAAATAAAAAATAATAAATAAAAAAAATAAAAATTTTTTTTTTTGAAAAAGAAAAAAACTGTCAAATATCAATAACTGAAAACAAATTTTTTAAAAAAGAATCGTTTTTCTAATATATTTCATTTATTTTGAAATAAAATACCAGTTTTTCCTTTAATTAACTTATTGGCTGAATAAATTTTTTTTTGAATGGAATAACAATTGGCTATATAAATTTTTTTTTTTTGAATTCGAGAAATTCTTGCTCGATGAAGCTATATAAATTTTTTTTTTGAATTGGATAACGCAATTATTAGTTGCTTCTCCTTGAGATGTTAGATCTCATTTTATTTTTAGTTTTTTTTTACAGGGTCTCTAAAAGAGGGGTTGGTTTACCTTTTTTTTTTTTTTTTTTTTTTTTTGTTTCGAATTTTGAATTGTATTATTACTTTTGATTAAAACATCTTTTTTGTCCAAACTTTTTTCTAAATCTTTTTTTATTTTATCGTCTGGTTCGTGATTGATGTTTATGACGTATTTGAATTGTTTTTTTTTTAATTGAGTTTTATCCACAATTTCGCTTATTTTTTGTAGGCATTTGTGTTGCTTAATATTTGTGGTGTTGTTTGTGATTTTCATTTTATTTTCTTTCTATCTTTTATATTTTTCTTTAAAAAGTTAAAAATCTAGAAATTTTCTGATTAACTTGGGTTCCCAGGTTTTTTTTTTTTTTTTTTTTTTTTTTTTTTTTTTTTTTTTTTTATTTTTTTTATTTTTTTTTTTTTATTTATAGAAAGTACTGAGTGAATTATTGTATTTTTTGAGATGTTTAGGAAGTTCTATTGCGTGAAGAGGTGAGTTCCATTGTCTGCTAAATTGTAATAGCTTTAGCGAGATTAGTGAGTCTAATTTATTTTGTTCTTCTGGCCGTTGCTTTGATTTGATTCTTAATGTTTTGTTTATAACCGCTTGTGTCCTGTCCCATGCAGCTCTTTGTGTTTTAATTAGTTCACGTATGACTTGATGTCTGTGAATTATTATTTCTTTTTCATCGTGAATGAGTTTATTTCTTTTGTGCCAGATTTTTTCGAATATAATAGCTATTAAATTGGCTACTAGTGCAATTTGTAGATGGTTTAAAATCTTCACATTCCAGGTGTGAGTGGTGTGTCCACACTTAGTTAGGGTGTATATGAAGATTTCTTGTGTGTTTTTGATGTGGGCTTTGCAGTTGAAGAATATATGTTCTGAAGTCTCATCTTCCCCACACTGTTGGAATGGCATGTTGTTAAAGCTATATATTTTTTTTTTTAATAACATCACTCAATTTGAGTGTGTTCTAGGAGAGTTTATCTGTTTTTTTTTTTTTTTTTTTTTTTTTTTTTCTTTTTTTCTTGTTATTCTTATTTTTTTTTATTATTATTATTATTATTATATTATTATTATTATTATATTATTATTATTATTATATTATTATTATTATTATTATTGTTATAATTTTTTTTTTTTTTTTTTTTTTTTTTTTTTTTTTTTTTATGAGTAGTTGGTGTTATATGAGCAGTATGGTATGAAGTGTTCCGGGATGTTTATGGTCATGAGTTTCGAGTTCCAGTTGTGGCTGAATTTTTCGAGTCTTCTTTTTATTGATGCGGTCCGATTGATTGACTCTCGGTTATCAGTGCATCTTAGTTCTTGACGTAGTTGTTTTTCTACTATCTTTCTTGTTCTATCCCATTCGGCATCTCTCGCTTTTTTGATTTTATGAATTATTTGGTTCTCTGTTATTATTGTAGTGTTATCGTTGAATTTTATTTGATTTCTTCTGTACCATATCGATTCCATAATGGCTCCTATCAGATTTGATGAGAATGGTGTGAGTAGTTTTCCGAGAACTTTTTCGCTCCATGGACCGTGGTAAGTGTTGTTGGAGTCTTTACAGACCTTTTGATAGATTGAGTCGATATTCTGTTTTATTGATTTGCATTCGAAGAAGATGTGCATAGACGATTCTTCTTCTTTACATGAGTGGCAATTCTCCCCATGGTGTTTTGGAAGTGCCTTGAGTAGATATCTCCATGCTAAGTCTCTTCCTTTGATAGTTGTGATTGATCTGGCTTCTCTGAATGGTAGAATTGGGTGATTAATGTTCTTTTGAATCAGTTTTTGACCTGTTGTTGGCTGGTGTTTGTTCCATCCCTTGTATTTGATATCCATCATGTTTCTATAGATTACTTTTAATTTTTGTTTGTTTTCGTATTTGGGTTTGACTTGGTTTAGTCTTTAAAGCTATATAAATTTTACATAATTTTAAAATAAATCATCATCTTTATCCTTGTTGGTCTAGTGGTGAGGATTTTCGCCTGTCACGCGAAAGGCCCGGGTTCAATTCCCGGACAGGGAGGTTTTATCCAAATACAAAATATGTACGCTGGTTCGATTCACTAATAAATCGGCGACCCTTCAGAATTCGGGAGTGGATTTCTGGTGGCGAATTCCATAGCCGAGTGTCATGTTTTTTATTAAAAAAAAAAAAAAACAAGCTGCAATTACCACCCAATCGGATAGAAAACTGATTAATATTGAAAAAAAAAAAAAAAAAAAAAATAATTGTTGAAGTTGAACAAAATAATTTAAATAAATAATTTATAACTTAATAAAAGGTAAGCTTCACACCATGCAAACAATTTTTTTTAAATAAATAATTTAACAAAGAAATTATACTATTAATTTTATATAAAAAAAATAGGTAAAAAAAAAATAACAATGGTAAAAAATATTAAATAATAATTATTTATTTTTATTTATTAATTTTCCAAATTTTTATTTTTATTTTCTAAATAAATAAACTACAATTCATTTTTCCCTTTAAATATAAATTCTTATTTAAAAAAAAAAAAAAAAAAAAAAAAAAAAAAAAATTAAAATGCTTTATATCTGCATTGATAAATAAAAAAAAAAAAAAAAAAAATAATTTATTTTATTTCAAATATAATTTTTAATAGAATTTTTATTTTTTTTTACTTTTTTTTTTTAATCAAAAGTAAAAGATATTTTTTTTCCAATTAACAAAATCTGAAAAAAAAAAAAAAATAAAAAAAAAAATAAAAATAAATATCTTCTTTGAAAAATTTTCACCGTTCCGATTTGAAGCTTTTTTTTTACAATCAAAAAAAAAAAAAAATAAAAAAATCTTTTTAAATGTTTTTTTAACTTATCAAAAAAGTTTTTTTTAATTTTTTTTTTTAATTTTTTGTTCGTATCACAAAAATACCTTACAAAATATAAAGATTGAAAATGTATAAAAGAGTTGTTAATTATATTTATATTTTAATATTAATTTTAACAACTTTTAATAATATTGTTAAATCTGATATTACTGATGAAAATGAACGTAAGTGGAATTTTTTTAAACATAATTTCATTTATTTTTCCAATGTTTTTCGTTTATTTTCACAAAAATATTTGACGATAAAAAAAAAAAAAAAAAAAAAAAAAAAATAAATAATAATAATAATTACATTTTTTTTTTTTAAAATATATAATATAGTAAATACTCTTTGGTGGATAGCAATCCAATATGGATTTGCATGGAATTTGTCTTTAGGAAAAGCATGTTCAAATATTGGAATTGTTTGTGATTCGACATTAAAAACAGTAAAGAGTTTGTAAGTTTTAAAAAAAAAAAAAATAATTAATATTAATAAAATTAAAATAATTATTAAATTATTAATTAAATTTGTTTTTTTAAAAGGACATTAAATTCAACAATACCTTTGGGCAGTGTTATTGCACCCGGTGCGACATCAACAACTCAATTCGCATTAACTACTGGGACAGCTAATTCTTTAGGTTCAAGTGGCTCAGTGACAAGAACATTGAGTTCTGGCTTATCTACAACTTCAAATGATCCAACCACAATAGGTACAAGTGGAACATTGGGATCAACGACTTCAAATGACCCAACCACAATAGGTACAAGTGGTACATTAGGATCAACGACCTCAAATGATCCAACCACAATAGGTACAAGTGGAACATCAGGACCAACGACTTCAAATGATCCAACTACAACAAGTACAAGTGGAACATCAGGCTCAACAACTTCAAATGATCCAACTACAATGGGTACAAGTGGAACATTAGGATCAACAACTTCAAATGATCCAACCACAATAGGTACAAGTGGAACATCAGGATCAACAACTTTGATTGATCCAACTACAACAAGTACAAGTGGTACATCAGGATCAACAACTTCTTTTGATCCAACTACAACAAGTACAAGTGGTTACTCAAGTGGTTACTCAAGTGGTACATCAGGATCAACCACTTCAATTGATCCAACCACAACAACTACAAGTGGTTACACAATTGGTACATCAGGAAATTTATCTCCAAATCCAGTACAACCCGAAATACTTAATCTTGTTGACTTTTCAAGAAAACTTCAATCATTTACAAATCAACCAACTATAAATTTTTTAAATCTCCAAAATTTAACTTCTTTGTGAGTAATTTTTAACTGTTTTAAAAATTTTATTAATATTTTTTTTAACCCTCTTTTTTTTTTTTTATTTATTTTTATTTAGAGTAATTAATGGTGTTGCTACTAATACGGTAAACATCTTAGACTATATTAATCAAATGACAGGCTTGGAATATATAGAGTATGTATACATATATATTTCATTCAATTGTATATTTAAAATATTAATTTGTAAATTAAACATTTTATTTTTTTTTATTTTATTTTTTTATTTTATTTTTTTATTTTTTTATTTTTAATAGAATTTCAAATATTCAAAACTTAAATACTTTTCCAGATTTATTCCTTTTTTATTGCCCAAAAGTTACAACATTAATAGTTAGAAATGTACCAGCAACTCATTTATCAGATGTATTTTTCACAAAAACTGATGGTCCTTTAACAAATATTATTTTGGATTTCCCAATTATTAGATTTGATTGGAGTGAAACAAACTCTATTAATACATTATTCCTCAGATTAAATAATAATTCAAATATTAATATTGATGGTTATACTTGGCAAAAATTAAAACATTTGTAAGTATATTTTAAAAGTTTTTTTTCTTTTTTAAAAATGTTATTAATTATTATTTTTTATTGGTATGAAAAAAAAAAGAACTATTTATACAGAAGCACCAATTTCAATTTTCAATATGAATAATTTAACAACTGTTTCAATATTTTGTACAATCCCTAATACATTTGTATCATTTGAATTTACAAATAATATAATGGGATCACTTAATTTTAAAAACTGCCATGTTGTTGATAGTGGTTTATCATTCACAGGAACTAATTTAACAAGTTTAGTATTTTTAGATGGAGAATTATCATATACAACACCAATTGTAAATTTACCACCAAATTTAGAGATATTTGATGTAGAATTTTCTCGTCTATCAAAATTAAAATCAAGTATAAATTTAGAGTTGAAACAACTTATTATTCCAAATAATATAGTTCAGGGTCAATTACCTTCATTTATTCAATTACAAAAAGTAAATACATCAAGTAATTTATTAAGTGGGTCAATTCCATCAACATTTTGCTCAATACCTGATATTGATTTATCAAACAATCAATTTACATCAATTCCAGATTGTTTTAAATGCCATTGGGGTTCATTAGCAAGTCATTGGTTTGCTAATAATCAAAATGATTTATCACCAAATTCATCATTTGTTTGTGATTTTATATTAACCGTTTCAAGTTTCAATGTGTTATCAGTTGGTGAAACTCTTGAAATTACTGGTGAAAATTTAGGTTGGCAAACTCCTTCAACTACACCTGGCTTAAATATGGTTATACCAAATAGTAAATTTACTTTTGATTTCCCACCAAAACCAGCTACCACCAATAGAATACTTCAATTTACACCAGATCAATCTGTTAGTATCGAATGGAATTATTATAATTTAGAAATTTTAAAAATTGATTTCATTCAATTTCCAAATTTATTAAATTTAAATTTAACTGGTACATTTGATAAAAATGGTATTGTCTATATTAATAATTTACCATTTACTTCACCATTATTCCATTCACATGAAAATATCATCATTGAATTACCATTAGATTTTAAAGAAGGTCCAATTGAAATTTTTATAAAATCAATAAAAGTTTCATCACCAATAGTTAAACAAACATTTAAGAGAGCTTTCCCAATTATAAGTTCTGCTTCAATTATAACACCAACTAATAATCAACTTACAATATATGGTAAATTTTATAATTTAAGTGGTGGTGTTTCACCAACTATTTCAATCAACAATCAAAATTGTGCAATTATTTCAATAAGTAATTCAGAGATTATAGTAAATGCACCAACATTTTCACAAGGTGGGTATGCTTCAATCACTATTAATGATAATGGTTTTAGCATTTCCTCATCGAAAATTGTATATTATGAAAAAATAAAATCAAATCAATGTTCACCATCTTGTGAAAATGGTGGAACATGTATTGAAGGTCAATGTAATTGTGGTGTTGGTGATTATTATGGTCCAACATGTACATTTAAAAAACCAGCACCAAATACTTATAGTTTAGTAACCGATCAAACTCAACCACAAGCTACCTATTCACTTTCAACTGTTGAATTTGAATTTTCATTATCAAGTCTTCAAGAATTAGATTTTAATGATGATGTAGTTCAAGAGATTAAAATTAACAATTGGGAATATAAAGAAGATAAAGCCAATCAACTTGGTGTTGCCTCTATTTATTATTCAAATCAATCCAATGTCATTGTATCAGTATCGGTTGTTGTACCTACAAAATCAGTGAAATATGAATTTGCAGGTATTACAATGAATCTTGAAAAAGATCAAGTTAAAGTCTCATTAAATATTAGTGGTTGGCAATATCAATCCTCTTTAAATACATTACGTGCTGTATTCATTTCTAAATCAAAGACAATAAAAGTTGACGACGATGACGATAAATGTAAATCAACTAATGGTACAATCGATTCACAAACTGATAGTTCAAACTCATTATTATCATTTACATTAACAAGAAATGGTGGTATATTATTTGGTTCATTCATTGATAGAATGATTTCAAATGGTAGAGTTGCAATATCAAAAGTTGTAGATATGGGAATTAAAGATTCTGTATCTTATGTTGGTATAAATATGCCACAATGTGATCAATGTATTTTAGATCCAAATTATGCAGTTTTGGTTGATCCACAATTCTCCTCATCCAATGGTGGAGATGGTTGTGGTGCTACTAATAGTAATTCAAGAGCATGGGTTATACCAGTTGCTGTAGTTGTTCCAATAGTTGCTATCACAGTTTTAGCCCTTACTGGTTATGTATTATTTAAAAAACGTTTCTATATTTATAGAGATGGTAAAACTTTTAAATTCTCAAAAAGAAGAAAATCTAAAGGTAAATTTAGTATGGATAAATTAGGTTAAAAATAAAATTTTAAAAATCTTTTCTGGGACATAAAAGTAAAATAATATTTTTTGAGGCAAAATGACCTACCATTAAAAAATTTGGAGCAATAAAAAATAATAACAGATTAACCGCAGGTAAGGCTCAAGTTGTTTGGGCACACCTTAAAATTTTAATATTTATTGATTTCATTTTTACATGCTATCTGTTGTATCACATTCGTTAACTTCCCAATTTTTTTTTTTAATTTTTCTTTTTTTTTTGTCTGAAATATGTATTTTTTTTAATTTTTTTTTTTTTTTTTTTTTTTTTTTTTTTTTTTTTTTCAAAATTACGAAGGAAATAATTAAAGTTTATTATTTATTTAGTAATTTTGCTTTTAATAAAATTCACTATAACAGAGTTTAATTGTTTTAGTAACTACAATTAAATCTAAGCATAGTGTTACATTTTTTTTTCAATAAACTTTTTTTTTAAAAATTTAAAATTTTTCTTTATACCTGTATCTTCTGTTATTACTAATTTAATTAGTTTTCATATTATTAAGTTAATTATGACAGGAGAGAAAATGAGAATAAAGAAAAAAATAAAATTTTTAATTTAAAAGTTGAAAATATATTTAATTATTACAACCTTAAATATTTATTTATTGCTAATATTTATTTATTTAATTAATAGTTTTAGTTTTTCTTAGTGGGTTTGGGTTTTTATGATATTTCCAAATAAGTAATGAACCAATAAAAGTAATAACAACTATTAAACCATTTATTAGATATGGAGCTTGTGGAAAATAAACTTTAGCTTTACCAGATGTTGCATACATAAAAATGTCATTCGATACAATTGCTCCAACAAATGATGCAATTGAACCAATTGCGACAACTCCTATTTTAAAATTAAAATTAAAATAAAAATAGAATTAAATAAAATAAAATAAAATAAATGTTAGTTTTTTTTTTTTTTTTTTTTTTTTTTTTTTTTTTTTTTTTCTAATAATTACCTGTTAAAACTGTTCCTTGAAGTTCACTTGAAGTAGATCTTGAAATTACAGCTTGAAGTAATGATATGTTATTTGGTACAAATGCTACAAATACACCACCAACAATATATATATATTGACTCTTTCCTGAAAGTACAAAAAATGTATGTGCCACAATGCTAATTGAAAATCCTAATGATATAATTTTTCTTTCAGCTTTTTTTTTTTTTTTTTTTTTTAATAAATAAATAAATAATAAATAAATTGTTAGTTGTTATTTTATTATTATTATTATTTTTTATGTGTTTTGCAAATATCAGGAATTCATAAAAACTTACAATAAAATTTTAATAAAAATGGAATTAAAAAAACACCCCAAATCATTATAATGCCACCTAAGGCCCCAAAAAATAAACCACAATCACTTGCATTCCAACCATATACTAATTCTAAATAATAGAAATAAGTTGATAAAAGGTCTTGGCTTGTATAAGAGATTGAAATATATAATAAAAGTACCAAACTTAAATATGTACCAGATTTAGTGAACAGGTTTTTAATTAATTTAAATGGATTTGAAGTATTTTTAATATCAACTGTAATTTTATTTTCTTGTTTAGCAGTTTCTAAACTTTCTTTAAGAAATGGAATTAATATTAAAGTACTTGCAACAATAGCAATTGAAATATATAATGTTAAATATGGTATACTTGATTTTGATGTAAATACATATGTACTTGGTCCAAATAATATTCCACATCCTAATGATGCTCCCAATAATGAATATAATATTGGAATATGTGATTCATCTGATAAATCTGAAATAAATGAATGGGCAGCTCCAGCTACTGAATTACAAACTCCAGCAATTGAATGAAAAAAATAAAAATAATATAAATTATTTGTTCTAACTGTAATATAACATGATATCATATCAATTATAAGTAATGCAACACTACCAAATAAAATTGGTTTTCTACCAAATCTATTTAAAAAAAAAATTAATAAAAATAATTATTTTAAAATATTTTTTAATATTACTTTTATTGCATACCTATCTGATAAAACACCAAATAATGGACCGAGTAAAAACATTGAAAGATATGGCAAACCATCAGAAAAAGATTTATAATATGATGCTTTTGATGAAATTTCATCAGCACTAAGTGATGGATATTTAATTTTAACATAATTTGTAAAAACAACTGGAATATATAAACCATATAAAAATGAGCTCATTACCATCAATGAATAAATTAAAAACATTAAAAAAATTTGTTTTAAATGTTTATGTTGTGATAATGGAATTTTTTTTGGTACAATTTCATCATGTGTTTCTTTATCAATAAAAGGTTTCTCTTCATCATTAAAATCATTATTTCCCATTCCTTTTTTTTTTTTATTAATTTTTTTTATTAATTTTATTTATTTTCTGTATCATTTGGAAATATTAATTATTAAAATTTATTTTGTGATTTTATTTTTTTTACTTTTTTTTTTTATTTTTGATTTTACTATTTTTTTTTTTGTTACTTATAAAAAAAAAATAATAATATTATTTTTGTATTATTTTTAAAAAAATAGGAAAGAGTCTTTTGAAAAGTTAATGTTTTTATTAAAAACCCAACTGTAACCTTTTATTTTCTAAAAATGATTTTTTCGAGTAGAGGATATTTTTAGGAATTTTAAATAAAAAAAATAAAAAAATGGGCACTTTTTATTTTTTTTAAATAAAAGATACCTGTCACAGAAAACTCTTTTTAAAATTCCTTACCAAAACAATGTCAATGAAATTTTTTAAAAAATTATTTATTTGGAATTTAATTTTAATTTTATATTTAATTTTTATAAATATCTTTTTTTTTTATTTTTTTATTTTTATTTTAAAAAATGTACTAAATATCTTTTATTTTTTATTTTTATTTTCATTTTTATAAAATTTTTTTTTTTATTTTTATAGTTTTAAAATAAAAAATAAAAATAAAAAATAATTCAAAATTCTTTTTATTTAGTTCTTGGAAAGTTGAGCATCTTCAATAATTTCTTTCCAACTCTTTGTTTTATTTCCTTTTTTACAAACCAAAACAGTTGAAATTATTACAGGAATTAATTGAAAGAATGAAAGACCCATAGCAACAGTAACAATAATCCATCCTAAATCTGGTCTCCATGTATATTCAAATGTCTAAAAAAATAATAAATTAAATAAATTAATATATATGTGTGTGTGAGTGTGTGTTAAAATTTAAAAAATTAAAATAAATAATACAAAAACTTACTTTATAAGTATTAAAACTTTTACCAATAAAAGAATTACAATATGTTGATTTACAAGCAGGTAATACATCTTGAGAATTTCTAAAATCTTCAGTTATATGTAATGTCATTAAACTTGAAATTAGGAATAAAATTGCACTAAATGAATTAATTACTAAGATTGCTATTGTTTTATTTAACGTTTTCTTTCCAAAGAAAATTAAAACTATTAAATTTACAAAAGTGAAACCCATACCCAAAACTAAGAAATAAAAACTAATTTGAAGTGTATGTTGAATTAATTGTAAATTTTGGTAATAGTTTCTTGTGATAATCGATGTCGATGTTGCTGGTGTTTGTCCATCAATATCAATCATGGTCATATCAGTTTTATCAATTTCATAATATGATAAATAATATCTATACTCTGAATGAAGTCTTCCTTTTCTAGATACTGATTCTGTTTTATACCATGGTAAAATTATTGATACAACTGAAATTGATAAAATTATTATACCTAATAATGTAGTTATTTTCCATAAAAATGATGCCATTTTATTATAATAATAACTTTTTTTTTTTTTTTTTTATACTATAAAAATTTAAATTTATTAAATAAAATTATAGAAGGGGGTAATATATTTATTATTGTTTTTATTATAATTGTTTTTTTTAATTTTTTATTTTTTTTATTATTTTTTTTTTTTTTTATAAAATTATTAAAACTATTAACTATATTTAACAATAACTTCCAAAAATATCAATAAATTAAAATAAAAAAAATTTAGGGAATAACAATTATTTTATTTTTATTTTTATTTTTATTTTTATAATTATTTTATTTTATTATTTTTTTTGATAAAAATGAAATATTGTTTTTTTTTTTTTTTTTTTTTTTATTATTTATTCAAGAATTTAATTTATTTTAAAATAATACATAAAAACATAATGACACCAATATATAATTATTTGGATAATTATTTGATATATATCAAAAAAAAAAATAATAATAATAAATAATTAAAAATAAATAAAAATAAATAAATAAAAATAAAATTAAAATTAAATAAAATAATAATCACACTTTGTTTTTTTGTAATTTGGAGTTGATACTATACACACACACACACCATAATTCATTTTTCATTTTTGTATAAATAAAATATATGTGTATATATGTTGATATTATTTTCGAAAATATCCTCACCCTTAACCTATTTATACAATTTATTATCTATCCCCCACCCTCTTTTTTTTTTTTTTATTTATTTATTTTTTTTTTTTCTATTCACTTTTTTCCTTTTTTCAAATACACACACACACACACCCAAAAAAAAAAAGATATATATTTTATATATATATATAAACTAAATTTAAACACATACACATTAAATCAATATATTTATAAAAATAAATTATGTATAAAAATACGTGAGTATATTTATATTTATATAAATATACGTGAGTATATGGTAATCAAAAAACAATTATTTGTTTATAAACAATTTAATTTTGATATTATTAATTTTTTTTTTTTTTTTTTTTTTTTTTCAATTCACAAATTTTTATAGCATAATACAAATGATATGATACCATATCTAAAAATAGTTAATAATCATGATTCCCACAAGTATTTAAAGAAAAAAAATAAAAATAAAAATAAACTGTTTAATTAAATCATAAAATTATATTTATAAGTATAAACTTATTTTTTTGATGAAAAAATAAATTTAAAATAAATTTAATTTTTTTAAAATTTTATTATCTTTTTTTTTTTTTTTTTATTTCTTTTATTTTTTTTAAATATTATCTCTTGCAGAAGATGGATAGGGTGGTAAATGATCATGAGGATTATAATGTATTACTTGAGGTTGATATGGTAAATTGTTATTGTTGATGTTATTGTTGATGTTATCATAATATTGATTTTGTGATTGATGAGGATAAGGTGCACTTGGTGGTATTTGTTGTTGTTGTTGTTGTTGTGGTGGTGGTGGTGTTGGATAATTTTTAATTGAATTATTTGATTTATAATTACTAACATTTGCTTCTTCCAACTCTACATTATTTTTATTATTTTTTTTTCTTCTTCTTTCAGTACTGAATGAACATAAAGTTACAATATTGAAAAATAATAAACCAGCCAAAAATACTAAATCAATAACACCATTTGCTCTAACCATATTACTTAATTGACCTTTTTTAGAACATGATGAACTTTCTTTTATAAAAATCGCAATTATAAATATTGTAACAGAAATTGCAAAAAACATTATAAATGATACCCATATTATATTTCTCTTTTTATTTGTACTAAATTATTTTAATTATTATTTTTTAAATTTAGAAATTAGTTTTTTATTTTTTATAAAATTATAATAATAACAACTTACAATTCCCAATTTTTTGAAAAACGAAGATGAAAGAATGTTCCAAAACCTATATTACCAATAAAAATAATTGAATAAATGAATAAGAATGCAATTGATGTGGAACAATTTGAATTCCAATAAAGTGCTATAAATAAAATTGAAATTCCTAATGTACAACAATTCATAACCAAACTCCAAATAATTAAAAATGGAAATTTTGAAACTTTTTTATTTGTTTCAAAAACACTTTGACTTCTTTTTAAAGTTCCATTTTCATTTTTATTCTTTTTATTACCAGTACCACTACCACTAGCTTCATCTAATCCACTAGATTTTGATAATCCACCAGTTGTCATTAATTTTTTTTTTTTTTTTTTTTTTTTTAATAATTATAGTTCATATATTTTTTTTTTTTTTTACTTTTATTTCTTTTTATTGCTATGTATTTTTTATGTTGTTTTATTTATTATTTAAAAATTTAAAAGAGTAAAAAAAAATAAAAAAAAAAAAAAAAAAGATTAAAAAAATAAATTTAAAAAAAAAAAATAATAAAAGTTTATTTCCTCATTGGATAATTTCTCCACACCCCCACCACAAAAAAATAAAAAATTTTAATAAAATAAAAAATATTAAAAATATATTTATAGCAAAAAAAAATTTTTAAAATAAAACAAATTTAATCTAAATACATCACTCTGTTTTTGAAATCTTAAACGGGTTGTCGACGTTGAAAAAAAAAAAAAAAAAAAAAATAAAAATAAAAAAAATATAAAACCAATATTGATTTTTTTTTTTTTTTTGTTTGCTTTTTTTTTTTTTTTTTTTTTTTTTTTTTTTTTTTTTTGAATAAATATCGCATAAAACAGAATTAATAATAATATCCACAAAATATTTTTTTGTTTTTTTTTTCACATTATAATTTTTTTTTTTTTAAAAAAATTAATTTAAATTTATTTAAATTTGTAATAATAATAATATTAAAATAAAACATTTTTTTATTTTTTTTTTTTATTTTTTTCTTTTATTTTTTTTAAAATCACTAAATAAATGAAATTAAATATATCCGAATTAAAATGTCAACAACATGACAAACTTGTTACAATTTATTGTTGTGCATGTGATGCTTATTTTTGTAAAAAGTGTGATAAAGAAAAACATTCTCAAGATGATAATCAAGAAGATTCTTTACACATAAGAGGTTTAGTTAATAAAGGTAACTAAGATTTATTTTTTTAATCATTAGAAAAAAAAAAAAAAAAACCAACACTAACATTGAATTTTTTTTTTTTTTTTTTTTTTTTTTTTTTCAAATTTTAAAAAAATAATAGATGTAATTATTGGAAGAGATGAAGAGGATGATGATGATGAAGATGACGAATATGATAATAAAATTCAAGACATATTAAAAAAATCAAATAATCTTAAAAAAAGTAACAGTATTGGTGGGAATATTGTTGAAAATATTGAATTAAAAAGTCCAATGAAAACCGATTCACCTTATTTTATTAGAGATAAAAATTCAATTCAAAGTGATATAGATTCTAAAATAACGGAAAAGATTGATTTAGATAATTTAATTCATGAAGAGGATGACCCATTCACAATTGGTATAAATAGTAATAATAGTAATAGTAATAATTTAATTGATGTAAATGATTTACATACACCATCCACACCATCACCTCTACCATCACCATCATTATCAAGATCATCATCTACAAATATAAAACCACAACAACAAACATCACCTTCACCATCAAGATCATCAGAATCAAATTCCACAACAAATAATAATAATAATAAAAATGAAAAAAAGAAATTAAAAAATAGTTCAAATTCAGAATTAAATAGAAAGAAAATTTATAAAAAAGAGAAAATCATTGGTGATAGTGATGAAGAAGAACATATTTTAAATAATGGTAATAAAAATAAAAATAATAAAAGTAAAAGTGTTTATGATTATGACGACGATGATGACAATGATGATGATAATAATAATAATAATAATAATAATAATAATAATAATAATAATAATAATAATGAAAATGATGATAATAGTAATAGTAAGAGTGAAGGTGGTGTATTTTATTCATCATCATCTGAAACTGAAAAAGAAATTGAAAATGTAGAAAATAAAATAGATAATAAACCAAAACCACCAAATAAATCATTACCAAAAACACCACAATCAAATAAAAAGAAGAAACCAGAGAATTCAATTATGGTAAAGAATTTAGATAGTGGTTTAGTTGAACAAATTTTTGAAGAGGAGGAAGAGGAGGAGGAGGATGAGGATGAAGTTGGATCAGAAAGTGGTGGTGGTGGTACAATATTTAAAAATCCATATTCTAATAGAAAGAATAAAAGTGGTAAATATAAGAGTAATTCATGTGCATTGGAAGAGGGTGAAGAGGATGATAGTAGTATTCAGAGTCAATTCGATGGTGAGGAGAAAGAAGCAGTTCATATAGTTCAAGGTATAGTTGAAGGTGCAATTTTATTTGGTACAAACATTGCCACTGGTTTGTCGGGTATCGTTGCAGAACCAATTATAAACATTGTCGATAACCAAGATAATAAAGTCAAAGGATTCTTTAAAGGTGTTGGTAAGGGGTTACTCGGTGCTGTAACTTCACCTGTTAAAGGTGGATCTGGATTTTTAATTAAAACAGCCGAAGGTTTAAGAAACACACCTGCAACAGTGTTCCATGGTGATCATGAAGATCTAATGGGTTTCTCAGATGCCGATCAAGTCAAAGAGAGAGAGGCATCTCATATTTTCGAAGGTATAGCTCAAGGTACAATTAGTTTAAGTAAAAATTTATATTTGGGTGTCACTGGTATAGTAACTGAACCAATCAAAGGTTTACGTGAAGATGAAAATAATAAAGCAAAAGGTTTCTTTAAAGGTGTTGGTAAAGGTTTAATGGGTGCAATCGTTAAACCAGCCTCTGGTATCATTGAAATGGCTGGTAAAACTGCTGAAGGTATAGCAAATACTCCTCATACTATCATCAATGCAATTGAAATGAAAATCGATGAAAAATCAAATAATAATAATAATAATAATAATTTGGATTCTGATAGTGAAGGTGAAACTTATGTTAATCCAAATGAAAATTAAAAAAAAAAAAAAAACAAAAAAAAAAAAAATAATATAAAAAAACCAAAAATAAATAAAAACTTTTTTTTTTTAGGTTTTCCAAGATTTCAAAAAAATTTAGCAAATATAGTATTTTATAAAATAATAAAATATTAATATAAATATGGGAATGGGGTAAAGATTTTTTTTCCTTTTTTTTTTTTAATTTTTTTGCCTTTTTTTTTTAATTTTTTTTTTTTTTTTGTTTTTTTTTGTTTTTTTTTTTTTTTTTTTTTTTTTTTTTTTTTCTTTGAATATTAAAACACATAATAATAAACACACACACATAATTTTTATATCTTCTCATAGTTTTAAAAATTATTAATAATATTTTAGAGAATTCCAATATGGAAGATAAAAACATTCTTTATGAATCAATTCCGACTAGTACAAATAATAATGAACTATTACCACTTCAATTAATACCAATAAAACCAAACATTACACAAGAAGAACAAGATTTATTAGATAATATTGTAAAAAATGAATCTATAATTCCAATGTCACCAAAAATACCAATTAATATTAATAATAATAATACTATTAATAACAATAATAATAATAATAGTAATAATGTTAGTAGTGGTAATCATATAACAAATAGTAATAGTAATAGTAGTGGTAATTTAAAGGATAGTTTTGATTTAAATTCTGTAATTGATTCAACTTGTGTTATGACATCACCAATTGCAGTTTCACCACCAATCATTAATAAATTAATTAACAATAAGGAAAACATTTTAAATATTAACGGTATCCTCGAGAATAATATCAATTGTACCAATGATAATCAAGAATTAATTAATATACTTTTAAATAAAAATCAATTACAACAACAGCAACAACAACAACAACAATTATATTTACAACAACAACAATTACAACAATTACAACAACAAATTCAACAAATTCAACAACAACTGCAACAACAACAACAACAAAATTCAATTTTTAGACCTATAACACCAAAAATTATTGATCAACAAACTCAACCACAACCACAACCACAAACTCAAACAACACAACAACCATCATCACAACAACCATTTTCATATGAAAAAACACCAGTATTAGCATCTAGAACCATTTCAACTCAAAAATCAAATTCTCCGATTCCTTTCCCAAATTTGGGTACTTTAATAAATGATCCAATAAACTCAACCTCATCAACAGCAAGTAATACTAAATCTCAAATACCCTCTACCCCATTGTTAGTTAAAAGTACTGAAAATATACAAACAACTCCTCAAAGTAATAATAATGATAATAATGATAATAATAACAACAACAACAGCAAAAATAATAATAATCTAACAGATATTAATGAGGATAAAAACAATGGTATTGAACAATCCTCATCAGGAAATACCACCACATCATCAATAACAATGACCGCAGCAGCAACAACTACAACAACAACAACAACAGCAACAACAGCAACAACAACAACAGCAACAACAACATCAATAAAAGTTGAACCAAAAAAGAAATCAACATCATTATGGTCATTTAAAACATACCTTTATGATGAAATTCATGGTGGATATTTATCAAATGAAGCAAATGATACATTAAAGAGAGAACAAGTTTATAATTTTGTTCATGTGCCATGGGAACTTGAAAAATTAATTTCATTTGGGTTTTTGGTTTGTTTCGATTCATTTTTATTTTTATTTACATTTTTACCAATCCGATTCTTTTTATCATTTTTAAAATTTTTAATTTCACCTTTTTCTAAAAAGTATTATTATTTATTTTAGTTATACTACTCCTTTTTTAAAAATAAGTTTAAACAATAATACTAACCTTATTTTTTTTTTTTTTTTTTTTTTTTTATATAGAAATAAATTAACAACCAATCAAATATTTGATTTATTTAGAGGATTTATTTGGGTAACATGTTTTGTATTTTTAAATTTTATTGATTCATCAATGCTTTATCATTATATTAGAGGTCAAGCAGTCATTAAACTATACGTGATATACAATGTCTTGGAGGTATTGGATAAACTATGTTGTAGTTTTGGTCAAGATATTTTTGATTCTCTATATTGGATGTCATTCAGTCTTACAAGTTCAAATAGAAATAGACAGGATGGGTTAGTACCAAAACAAAGGAATGAAACTAGAATTTTAGGTCCATTCACTCATCTTTTGGTTGCAACAGGATATGTTTGTAAGTTTTTTTTTTTTTTTTTTTTTTTCTTTTTCTAAATATAATAAATATTTATTATATTAATAATACTTTTTTTTTTTTTTTTTTTTTTTAATTTTATTTTAGGTTTACATTCATTAGTATTATTTTCACAGGTTATTACATTAAATGTTGCAATTAATTCATATAATAATGCATTGTTAACATTGATGATATCAAATCAATTTGTTGAATTAAAAGGATCAGTATTTAAAAGATTTGAAAAGGAGAATTTATTTCAAATTTCATGTAGTGATATTGTAGAGAGATTCCAAGCATTTATTTTCCTTACAATTATTATTTTTCAAAACCTTTCAGATTTAAATTGGGATTTATCTTGGGATTTTGCAATTAATATGTTAACAGTGGTTGGTACTGTTTGGGGTTCTGAAGTTTTAGTTGATGCGATCAAACATGCTTTTATCACTAAATTCAATAAATTCTCACCTCAAATGTATTCAAAATTCTTTGTACTCTTATCCGATACAATAGTTGACCCAAGGAATAGAAATTTCACTGAAAGTTCATGGGGTGTAAATAATATAATTGGTTTTGTACCATTTCCATTAGCTTCAATTGTAAAATTTCCTCTCATTTTATATAATATATTATAAAACCATCATTATTTATTTATTTACTAATTTTTTTTTTTTTTTTTTTTTTTTTTTTTTTAATATTTTAGGTTGTAAGAGTATTTCATAAATTCATTCCATCAAAAGGTATTTTTGGTATATTTTTAATGGTTCAAATTTATATATGTCTTGTACTTTTAAAAATATTTATAAAAATCATTATCCTCGGTCAATGTTTATCAAAAACCACCAATTATGATAACACAACAACAACTATTTTATCATCATCATCATCTTCATCATCATCAAATTCATTAAATACCACTTCAACAACATCAACCTCAACTTCAACAACAAATGATAAAAAAAACAATTAAAAGAAAAAAAAAAATTAAAAATAAAAATAAACGAAAAGAGGCAATCATTTTTTTTTTTAGAAATGTCATCCACAACCTAATTTATTTTTTTTTTTTTTTTTTTTTTTTTTTTTTATTTTTCATTTTTAAATTTTTTTTTTTTTTTTTTTTTATTTTTCATTACTTTTTTTTTTTTTAAACAAATAATATAATATTTATAAAATTTTTTTTTTTACAAAAGAGGAAATATTTCCTTTAATAATACCAATACAAAGTAAAAAAGGTAAGAAAATTAAAAATTAAAAATTAAAAATTAAAAATTAAAAATTAAAAATTAAAAATTAAATTAAAAAAAAAAAGATTTTTTTTTTTTTATATATTTTTTTTTTCGTTCATTAAATTAATTCTCAAATTATATTGTTTTAAATATCAAATAGATATATATTTATTAGTATATTTATTAGTATATATATAATATACATATCTAATATTATATTTAATTATTAAAATATTTATAAATATAAATATAAAAAAAAAAAAAAAAAGCATGGTAGAATTGACAGAGGATCCAGAATTTAGTAAGTTTTTAATTCAAACCTTAGATCCAATATGTGAATTTGATCCATCATCCTTATCGGATTACATTAAAGAATTTCTATCAAATGGATTTCAAACAAGAAAGGATTTAGAGGAAACATTCTCTAAAGATTTGGAGGATTTTTTACATGAAAATACAAAATCATTCATCAATACTCTAGTTTCAAAATTAAATTCAACAAATTATTTCTCAAAATCAACCACTTCACCAATAATATCACCTAGTAATATTACAATTACAAATAGAGATAGTAGAGAAAGAGAGAGAGAAAGAGAAAGAGAAAATAGAGATAGAAGTGATAGAGATAGAGGTGAAAGAGAAAGAGAAAGAGAAAGAGACAGAGAAAGAGACAGAGATAGGGACAGGCTTGAAAGAGAGAGAGACAGAGATAGAGACAGAGATCGTGAAAGAGAAAGAGATCGTGAAAGGGATAGAAATAAGGACAGAGAAAGAGATCGTGAAAGAGAAAGAGATCGTGAAAGGGATAGAGATAGAGATAGAAATAGAAATAGTAGAGAAAGAGATCATAATGATAGAGACTATAATAACAATTCTTCTTCTTCCTCCTCCTCCTCTAATAGATATAGAGAGAGAGAGAGAGAAAGAGAAAGAGAAAGATCTATTTCTCCATCCTCATCATCACTTACAACTCATACAAGAAAAAGATCAAGATCAAGATCAAATTCACCCCAACCACTTGATGAATTTAATAATAATAATAATAATAACAACAACAACAACAATAATAATAATAATAACAATAATAATATGACAGGTAACAACACATATAGAAATGGTAGTGGTGCAAACAGATTTAAAAGAAGATCGACAAATGATGAGTTTAATAACAATAATAATAATAATAGTTTTAAAAAGTTCCCGAAGAGTACAAGAATATGTAAATACATTGAAAAGAATGGTATTTGTACACGTGGAGATAGTTGTAATTTCTCACATGATCTTAGCTTATTAAATAATAATAATAATAATAACAATAATAATAATAATAATATTGATATGATCAATAACAATAATCAAAACATGAACAATAACAATAACAATAATAATAATAATGGATATATGTATAATGGTGGTAATTTTAATGATTTTGATAATAATAATAATAATAATTTTAGGAAATTTAACAATAGGTTTGATGATGATAATAATAATAACAATAACAATAATAATTTTAATATACCAGTCAATAATGTTAGTGACAATAATTCTCCACCATTCCCATTCGACAATGCTAATATATCGCCAAATCAAATGATTTTCTCATCATTTAATAATAACAATAATAATAATAATAATAACATAAATAATAATCAACCATCATTCTCAATGATGGATCAAAATCAAATGTATATAGGTCAAATGAATCAAAATCAAATGGATTTCAATAATCATAATAATAACAACAATAATAATAATATGGACTTCAATAATATGGATTTTAATATTAATAATAATAATAACAATAATAATATTTATAATAACAATAATAATAATAATAACAATAATAATATTAATAATAATAACAATAATAATATTAATAATAATAATAACAGCAATAATTATAATAATGAAGATGATGAAGAATTTAATGATTTCCAAAATAACAATAATAACAATAATAGAGGTAATAAACAATATGATAATATTAAAACATCATCAAATTGCCCAAGTTCAGAATCAACAAAATTGGTTATTACCAACATACCATTACAACAAAATATTGAAGAAGAGATAAGAGAACATTTCTCAAAGTTTGGAACTATTACAAATATAACGAAATTATCAACAGCAAAATCTATGATTGAATTTAGTAATAACTCTGAAGCTATGAAAGCTATGAAATCACCAGAAGCAATAATGAATAATCGTTTCATTAAATTGTTTTGGGAGGATTCATTCGATCATGCAACTGCAAAGAAAACTAAATTTGAAGAACAACAAGAGAAACAAGAACAAATTCAAAAGAAGAAAGAAGAGAAAGAGAAACGTGATCAAGATTTAATGAAAATTCGTGAACAGCAATTGTTAAAGAAGCTAGAGGATAGAAAAAAACTATTGGAAAAACAATCTGAAAAGAAGAAAGAACTAGTTTTAGTCGTTAAATCTAGAGAGGAATTAAGAAATCAACAATTAGATCTTCAAAAGCAATTACTCACTAAATTGGCAATCTGTAAAGATGAAAAAGAAAAAGATGCAATAAAAGAATCAATTAAACAATTAACAAAGTCAATCACTGAATCTTTACAAAAAGATCAACAAACTACAAATCAATTAAATCAATTAAATTCTACTACTTCAGCAGCAGCAACAACAACAACAACAACAACAACAACAGCATCAACAGTTTTAATACCACCATCAACTTCAACTTCAACATCAACACCACAACCATCAACATCAACAACAATTACTACCCTTAATAATATATCAACACCAACTACACCAATGCCAACTACACCAACTACACCAACAACACCAACTACACCAACTACACCAACATCTACCTCTATTGAAATTGAAGGTGCACCTGGTAGTGGTAATATTGAACAATTATCAAATACATTAAAAGAATTAGAATCTGAAGCAAAGAGTTTAGGTATTGACCCAAATACTATAACCTCTGCTGCAACAGCTACTACTACTATTACCTCCATACCTACAACCACAACTACTACTACTCCTATAATACCAAATAAACCTAATTTTAAAAAGTTACCACCAAGATTAGTGGCACAAAAACCAATAATAGCAAAGAAACCAAAGAATAATAGTATACTAATTGATAATACAACCACTACAATTCAAATTATTGATCCTCCTTTAGAATTTAAAAATGAGTCATTATTGAAACAATTATTCACCGATATAGAATCAGTTATTCAAGAGGAGAATTCAATTCAAATTAAATTTGGTAAAAGACAATCCGCTGAAAGGGTGTTTGTTGTTGCCAAAGTTTATAAAGGAAAGAGTTTAAATATACAGTGGGTTCAAGATAAAGAAAAACAACTATTACCTCAATTCAGTAAACAACAACTACCACAACTACCACAACAACAGCTATCACAATTACAACAAAAACTACAACAACAACAACAACAAATACTAGCAAAACAACTTCAACAAAAACAACAACTCCAATCTCAATTTAAACAAACTATAAAAGAAAAGAGTAGCGATGATGAATTTGATGAAGATGCTTATGATAATCAAGATGAAGATGCTGCTGATAACATGAATGACGATAATAATAATAATAATAATAATGAAAATCAAGACGAAGAAGAACAAGACTATGAAGAAATTCCAACAGAAACTATCTTAAAATCCGGAAGCAACATTAATAACAACGCAAATGATGACGACGACGACGATGATGAGGACGATTACGACGAAGATGATAAACCATCTTGGAAACATTAATCATTCAAGACCTTATCTCCCTCAGTTTTTTTTTATTTTTTTATTTTTTTTTTAGTAATAAAAAAATCTAAAAATAAAAATAAAAATAAAACAAAATAAATAAAAATAAAAAGATATTTATTCAATTACCTAATTATAATTGTAACTACCGATGTAAAAAAAAAAAATAAAAAAAAAAATAAAAAAAAAATAATAACAATAACAATAACAATAAAAATAAAAATAAAAATAATCATAAAAATAAAAATAATAATAATAATAATAATAATAATAATAATAATAATAATAATAATAATAATAATAATAATAATAATAATAATAATAATAATAATAATAATAAAAATAATAATAATAATAATAATAATAATAATTAATAATAATAATAATTTTAACACCCACAGTTTTTTTTTTATTTTTTTATTTTTTTTATTTTATTTTATTTTATTATTTCTTGTTAATTTTAAGTTATTTATTCGTTATCTATTAAAATAAAAAACAATAGTGACTTTTAAAAAATATAATAACTGAATATCAAAAAAGGTTTCCCAGTGAAAAAAAAGAGAAGTTATTTAAGTATAAACACAAAATTGTTAACTATTTGTTTTCTAACCATTTTTGCCTCTTTATTAAATATGATATTTTGTGTTTAAAAAATAATTTTTAATTTCTTAATTTGGAAGTTGTATATATGTATATTTTTTACACTCACACTCACAAAAATGAGTTTTTTTTTTTTTGACATTAGTTTTTAAAAAGATATTTGATATCGGATGACTTGTTTTTTTATGTTTTCTAAAATTAATTAAATCATTTAAAAATGTATTTTTTGTTTTTTTTTTTATTTTTTTTTTTAGGAGGATCTGCAGAAAGATTTTTTTTTTTTTTTTTTTGGGGATCATACTATATAAAGGTAAAATCTCTTATTAACCCTCAATATTATTTTTTTTTTAAAAAATGGTTTAAACCATTAATGCTACTACTAAAACAGCAGTTTTGATACGGCCAAATTAAAATGCAAAATATAAAAAAGACTTTTTTTTATTATTTTATTTTTAATTTTTTAATTTTATTTTATTTTAATCTTTTTTTTTTGTTTTTTTTCTTTTTAATTTTTTATTTTTTTTTCATTTTTTTTTTATATTTTTAGTAAAAAATTGAGATCTATTTCATTTTAGTTAAATTAAATTAAATTTTATTTCTAAAAAAAAAAAAAAAAAAAAAAAAACTTGGAAAAATTACAAGTCAAAACTATAAAATAAGACTTTTTTTAAAAAAAAAAAAAAAAAAAAAAAATATTTATTACTCTCAATTTTTCGATTAAGAAAAATAAAAAATAAAATATATTATTTTACACATACAAAACCATTTATATGGCCAACTTAAAAAAAAATAAAAAATAATATTAAAAAAAAAATAAAAAAAAAAAAAAATAATAATAATAATAATAAAGATTTATTTTAAATAAATAAAAAAAAAATAAAAAAAAATATATTTTTTAAAAAAATAAAATGAAGATTTTATTAATTATCGGTTCTACTGGAGTTGGCAAAACAGACTTGTCAATAAATTATTCAAAAAAATATAATGCCCCTGTTGTAGTTTTAGATAGAATTCAATGTTTTCCAGAATTAAGTATTACATCTGGTAGACCCGATGAAAGCGAATATTTTGGTAGTAAAAGGATTTACTTAACCGATTTATTGGTAGAACCAGGGAATGAAAATATAAAAAAAACTTTTTATGTTAATAAATTAATAAACATTTTAAATGAAATAAAGAATAATTATGACACCCAAAATTTACCAAATGAAAAGGGTTATGGCTGTATATTTGAAGGAGGCTCAATAAGTTTGTTAAAAGAGCTACTCACAAAAATTAATAAACTTCCCTATAAAATCACCTGTGTAATATATATTAGACCCAGCGATTCCATTGATAATCATAAATTATATAAAGCTAAAATTTTTAAAAGAGTCTCTCAAATGTTATTCCCAACAGAAGAAGGAAATGACTCTCAAATTTTAGAAGTTAAAAGAATTTTAAATAAAGGTAAAACTGTTAATGCTCAAGGAGAAATTAATTTAGAATATTATGAAAAAATTAAACAAGTTTTAATATCTTTAGTTGGTTTGGTTGGTATTGAAGATGTTATTCACTTTTTAGATAAGCAATATGATCAGAAAAATATAACATCAAAGTTGGATCCAAATTATTTAAATGAAATTCAATCACAATTGATTGAAACTATAACATTGGCTCACTATAATTATGCACTATCACAAATTGAATTAATCGATAGCTTGATTAAACAATTACCAAAATCAATTGAATATTGTTTAAAAAATATTGAAATTAATTAAAAAAAAAAAAAAAAATTTAATTAACTTTAAAGTTTTAAAAAAATTTCTTAATAAACTTAAATTTCTTAATTAATACTTCAAAATAATTTTTTTAAAATAATTAATTATTTATTTATTTGTTTGTTTGTTTGTTTGTTTGTTTGTTTGTTTGTTTGTTTGTTTGTTTGTTTGTTTGTTTGTTAGTTTGTTTATTATTTAATATTGATTATTTAATTATAAAAATTTTATTTAATTATTATTAATATTGATTAATCAGTGTTTATCCATTAAAAGAAATAAACAGCAATTAATTTTAATTTTTTTTATAATATTGATTAATCAAAGTTTATATATTAAAGGAAATAACAATAATTAATAGTTTTATTTATGAATTTTAATTTCAAAATGTAAAAAAGTTATTCCTTTTTTTATTTTGAATTTTCAAATTGTAAATTTTAATTTACAATTTCAAAATAGTCTAGTTAAAATTTAGAGTTAATATTATTTTTATTATTATTATTATTTTCATTTTTTAGGTATCTACTTTTGAAATATGTTAGTATTGAAAGTTAAAAAAGTTAAATTATATAATCAAAAAAAATTTTAATTGATTAGATGGCCAATTGGAGATAAGATTTGGAAGCACCAAAGAACGTGTATCCAAAGGAAATCGAACCTTTGATCGTTTCAATTCCCCATAAAGATGATTGCTCGATGCAGGGATCGAACCTGCGACCGTGGCGTTATTAGCACCACGCTCTGCCGACTGAGCTAATCGAGCTATAATCATATGATTTTTGGTTATTTAAGAAAATTTTTGTTGTAATTTTTTTGTGAAAAAAATATTAAGAAAATAATATAAAACATTTATCGAAGGCTTTCAAACAATAAAAACATTAAGCCCTGAAATTGAGGGTTAATAAAAAAAAACTTTGGTAAAATAAATGAAACAAAACAGAAAATAAAAATAAGATCCCAAAAAACAAATATTTTAATTATAAATCTTTAAAAAAAAATTTATTGATAAATACTAAATTCACCATTTCTGTAACTATTCAAAGTTGTTCTTAAATCATAAGGGAACGAAATGTCTGATATTTGATGACCAATAGTTTCAAGTACTTGACTAATCATATTTTTACCAACTAAATAATGAAATAATAATAATAATAATAATAATAATTGTAATAATTAGGTACTGTGAAAAAGATAATTAAAAAATTGAATAAATAAAAAAAAAAAAAAACTTACCAAGTTTAAAAATTCTAAAATGAGGTCTTGAAGTTTTTAAAATTCCTAAACAATTTAAAGGTGGTTCAATTAAATTTGAGAAAGATTTTAAAAAGTAATAATCTCTATTGATTGTGAATTTATCTAATTCGATTTGATGAGATAAATCTTTTTCCAATTGATCTATCAATGCTAAAATTTGGAATAATGGTATTAAAAACTTTTGAGGAATTTGATATCTATGCAAAAGTTCCATAGTTTCTCTATCATCATTTATTTGTGCTGATACAATTAATGATCCAATTGATTCAATTGACCATAGTATAGATTGTGTATTTGATAATGCTTGTCTAATTTCACATTCATATAAATTATAATCAAACTTTACACCACTTATAAAATTTAATGTTTTCTTTATAATTTTTTCAATATTATTACCAATTTTAAAAATTATTGAATTATTATTATTATTACTATTATTATTATTATTATTATTATTATTATTATTATTATTATTATTATTATTATTATTATTATTATTACTATTTTTATTTTTATCATCTTCTTTTTTAATATTGCCACTATTTAAACTTTCATAATATTCTCTTGGACACTAAATAATTTAAATGAAAATAAAGTTAAAAATTTAAAGTAATTAAAATAATCAATAATATAAATACATACAGATAATTTTAAAGATAAATCATTAATTTGATCTTCATATTGACGAATAATTTTTAAAATTGAAGGTTGATCTAAAAGTTCACTCATTTCTCTATATAGATAAGTTCTTCTTGGTTGAGAGTATTTTGATAGATGAAGGAAATCTTTCCAACCCAATGCTTGAATTAATGGATCACAACTATAGATTGCTTTCAATAAGAAGATACTACCATTTTCAATGATTGGTTTATTATCAAATAATGTTTGTTGTTGTTGTTGTTGTTGTTGTTGTGGTTGTTGTTGTTGTTGTTGTTGTTGTTGACTATTTGAAGAATCAAATGTAACACTATTAAAGGTTTCCAATGTAAATCTAAGACCACGTGTAAAATAAATTTCAAATAATCTATTTCTTGTTAAATTTTGGAAAATAATTGCAAATGTAAAACACCATAATTTAATTGAAAATATTAAAATTTGAATTGTAAATGTTTTAAATAAAATTCTAAAAATAATTTATTAATATTAGTAAATTTTTATCTAATTTTATTAATTTATTTATTTATTTATTTATATAATAATTATGAATTAATAATACTTACAAAAACAAAATACCTAATAAAAATGAACCTAAAAAGAATAAATAAAATGAAGTGTAAAAACTTATCCAAAAGTTATTGTAAAGCATAGATTTAATTTGAATGAATGTTGGTATATTTGCTTTTGGAAATGAATAAACAAATTCTTGATTCGAATAAATTCTAAATAAACCTGAACAAACTAATCCAATACATGATAAAACAAATAAATAAAAGAATAAATTATATTCAAGTTCACATTTTGCTCTTTAATAAAAAAAAAAAATGATAAGAATATTAAAATTAATATTAATTTATATTTATATATATATATTTAATAATGATAAAAAAATACATACACTGGAATTGTTTCAGAGAAATCTTGATAACAAACTTCAATTATTGAAGATAATGAAAATTTGTTCAATGGTATGCTGAAAAAGAAATATAAAAATAATGGTTGAATTAATGTATTTAAAGTAATGAATATTAAATGTGGTATTGATAATACAGTGAATTGCTCTTTGAATGAGGCTGGTACTTGTCTATAAACACTACAAATTGAGTGATATGATGCACCTAATATCAATTGACCAATAACATATAATATTATTCCAAATATATGGTTACCAGTTGTTCTTAATATCACTGAAATCATTGATGTTGATGTTGACTTTGGTGATGGTGAAAACATAAATGATAAAAATAACATTTGAAATAATAATAGTGGTAAGAATATTATGAAAACTGATGAAAATGTCCATGTTTTCCATTCTTTTATCTTCTTTTCAAATGTTTTGTCAATGTAATCTGCAATTTGTTGTTTTTCAAAATATTGTGGTTGTAATAATTGTGATTGTTGTAGTAATTGTTGTTGTTGCAATTGTTGTTGTTGTAATTGTTGTGGTTGTGATTGCTGGGATGGTGTACCAAACCCATATTTATTGGTGTTTAGGTCATACATTGATTGCCTTATTATTTACGAAATAGTTGAACAACAAAAAAAAAAAAAAAAAAAAAAAAAAAAAAATGAAAAAAAAAAAATGAAAAAAATGAAAAAATTTAAAAATAAAAAACATCAATTTTTTCCCTCCCAATTAATATACTCAAACCATCTTTAAGATATTTCTTAATTTAGAATTTCAGTTCAAGTAAAAAAAAATAATAAAAAAAATAGAAAAATATAAAAAAATAAAAAAATAAAAAAAATAAAAAAAAAGGACAAAAGAAAAAATAAAATAAGAAAAAAAAAGAAATAAAAAAAAAAAGAAAAATAAATAAAAAAATTTCTGGTCAGTTATGAGAAAAGAATACAAAAATATTTAAAAAATAAAAAAAATAAAAACACTTTTTTCTGTGATTGTTTTTTTTTTTTTTTTTTTTTTCAAATAATCATCATTAATTAAATTTTGATTGACAGATTTATTAAATAAAGTGGGGTTGGGATTTGATTTATTTTATTGGGTAATAATAAAATGAAACAAATTCTGAAAAAAGATTTCAAAAAAAAAAAATTATAAAAAGAAGATAAAATCATTGCAATTCAAATAATGAAATTAATGAT
>NC_007088.5:7613676-7646176 GCF_000004695.1 Dictyostelium discoideum AX4 | reverse complement strand
AAAAAAAAAAAAAAAAAAGCTATAAAATTCATTGTTTTTTTTTCTATTAATTTTTCCAAACATATTATAAATATAAATATAATTTGATTATAAAACAAAAAAAAAAAAAAAAAAATAATATAAAATAAAATAAAATAAAATTAAAAAAATAATAAAATAAAAAATAAATATAAATAACATAAATAAATATAAAATATATAACATATCAACAACCAATTTTTTTTTTATCTGGTTTTTTTTTAATTTTATTTTTTTATTTTTTTATATCTTCAAAAATTTCAAATTTGCAAAAAAATTTTTTTTTTTTTAATCAGACCTTGCAATATTTTTTGTTTTTTCATATTTTTTTTCTTCACTTCTAACAAATAATTTTTTTATTTTGTTTTTTCTTTTTAATCAATTCACAAAATACATTTATTATAAAAAATAATAAAAAAAATAATATAAAATAAATAATAAAATAAAATAATAAATAAAAAAATAAAATAAAAAAACAATAAAATAAATAAATAATAATAAAAACAAATAAATAAATAAAAAAAAAAAAAAAAATAATAATGTCAGCAATTTTGAATAATTACCAATATATTCCAAATAATAGTTTAAATAGTAATAATAGTAATAATGGCAATAATAGTACCATTCTTTCTCTATGTGACAATGCTACTCAATTAATGGATATAATAATGAGGGTAATTTTTATTTTATTTTATTTTTTTTTTACTTTTTAATTTTTTTTTTTTTTTTAAAAATAAAATAATATTAATTTCCAAGTTCCTTTTTTTTTTTTTTTCTTTTTTTTTTTTTTTTTTAAATCCACAATTTTTTTTTATCCAAAAAAAACAGGAATTTAATGAACCAATTTTTGATTATAATCAAAATTCCAGTGAGATTAATAAATCTTTGGTAAAAACGATAAAATCCTTATTAGAAACACTAACAAAAAATTTAAATAATATTAATAATAATATTAATAATAATATTAGTAATAATAATAATAATAATAATAATAATAATAATAATAATAATAATAATAATAATAATAATAATAATATTAATAATAATAATAATTTTAATACACCACAAATTATAATAAATGATAATTATAAATTATATACTCCACCACCAGCACCAATGCTAAAAGGTTTATCATGCGAGGTTCCATTCGAAACAATGGAGTATATGCAACCATTAGATTTAAGTAATAATAATATTTCACTTAATAATAGTTGTAATATGATTAACAATGATAATAATAATAATAATAATAATAATAATAACAACAATAATAACAATAATAACAATAATAATCAACAACAACAATTTTATAATGCACCATCATCAAATTCAACACCATCACATTCATCACCATCATCACCAACAACATCATCAATTCCATTTCATCCAAATTTTACACTTTCACAAGATAATTTTAATCAACAATTACAAAATAATAATAATTCCAATAATAATAGTAATAATAATAATAATAATAATATAATAAATAATAATTTTTTACAAAATTCTCAACAAACAAATCAAAGTTTACAATTTTCAACAACACAACCAAATTTAAATAATTTTTATGATATTCCAAAACAACCAATAATATGTTCATCACCAATTGTTAATATTCCACCACCATTTTATCTTGATGGATCAATTGATCCAGTTGAAAATATTGACTGGAAAAGAACAAAAATATCCGATTTTAACTTTTATGGTAGTCTTGGATCAGGATCATTTGGTACTGCTAAACTTTGTAGACATCGTGGTAGTGGCCTCTTTTTCTGTAGTAAAACATTACGTCGTGAAACGATTGTCCATGAGAAACATAAGGAGCATGTAAACAATGAAATCAATATCATGCTCAATATCAGTCATCCATACATTGTCAAAACCTATTCCACATTCAATACACCAACTAAAATTCATTTCATAATGGAATATGCCGGTAAAAAAGATTTATTCCATCACCTTCGTGCAAATAAATGTTTCACTGAACAAACTACCAAATTAATCGTTGCGGAAATCGTACTTGCCATTGAATATTTACACGCAGAAAATATAATATACCGTGATTTAAAACCAGAGAATATATTAATCGATGAAAAGGGTCACATCAAATTGACAGACTTTGGTTTTTCAAAAAAAACTGTCGGCGGTAAGAATACAAGCTCAGTTTGTGGTACCTTTGATTATATGGCACCTGAAATTTTAAATTCAAGCAATGGTCATGGTAAACCAGTTGATTGGTGGGCTTTGGGTGTTGTAGTCTATGAGTTGGTCACTGGTAAATTACCATTCTCCAATTCAAAGGAATCCTTATTAAATAGAAAGGCTGATTTCCAATTGATTTTTCAAAACTCTTATTTATCTGATGAAATTAAAGATTTCATCTTTCAATTACTCTCTGTTGATCCTTCAAAAAGATTGGGTACTTTTGATTCTTGTTCCATTAGAAATCATAAATGGTTCTCTGATATCAATTGGTTACATTTAGAATCAAAATATCAAATTGATGGTCCACTCTCTACTTTAAATAGTTTTATTAATTGTGATTTTAATATTAATTTATTAAAAAAGTCAAAATCTTATACTGAACAACAACAACAACAACAACAATTACCTCAACAACAACAACAACAACAACAAAATAATCAATTATTTAATCAAACATTACAACAACAAAATTTTAATTTTCATCCAATACAACCACAACAACAACAACAACAACAATTTTTTAATTTTCAATTTAACAATAATAATTTTAATAACAACAACAATAATAATAACAATTTTAATGAAGCATGTACATCAAATACATGTGGCGGAACAACAGCTTCAATTTTTTAATTTTAAAATAAAAACTTTTATCTGTTTATGTATATATTTCTCACAAAAAAAAAAAAAAAATTTAGTGTTTGATTTAATTTTTTTATTTTCTAATTTTTACTATAGTATTTAATTATTATAATTATTTGATGGTGGATTGTAATCTAAACCATAATTTTGACTAGTTGTAACAGATTTATTATCGGACGATTGATCAAATTTAGTTTGAGTAACACCAATTAAATCATTATTTTCTATACAAATATCATCACTACCTTGACAAATATAAAAGCCAGCTCTTGAAGTCATCATAGTATTTGAGAGGACATTTACATTTTTAGCACCTGAACAAATACAAGCTGTACCTGATGGTAAATCTATATTATTACCTTGAATATCTAAACCATTGGAATACCATACTTGAAGACCAACACAAGAGTCAACATCACTTTTACCCATAACTACATTTCCATGGATTTTAGCTTGATTTGCATTTGACATAAATATACAATTATAGAATTCGCCATCGATGGTATTGTTCTCAACTACAGAGTTTGAAGCACCTCCACTTTCATGTGATGGTTTAATTAGAATGGCATATTTAGCACTACCCATGATGGAGTTATTTGAGATTTCACCATTGTCTACACCATAAAATTGAATTCCGGTTGGTTCAGTTTGACCTTCTTTCTCTCTTCCAATGATATGAATTGTATTATTTGAAACTTTAATACCGGTACCTCTTTCAATGATACCACAAATACAACTACCTTGGATATCATTATTACTAACTGTACATTGATTGCCACCCTCAGTGGTTAACGAATAATCCCAATCACCACGAATTGTATTATTAATGACTTGAACGTTTGTAGAGGGTAGGAAACCTTCAGGACCACTGTTTATACCATTTCTAGGTGTGAATCCATCCTTTGCCGATACGAAATTATTTGAGATTACTACATTTGAACAACCAAAAAAGGAAATACCATCGCCGTAACATATACTACCACCTGCAATACCCATTACATTTGTGATTTGGTTTGCTGTGATTTTGATATTTGTGAAATGACTACCAGGTGGAATTTTACCACTGCAATCATTTAGTATACCAAATACAACACCTTGATTGAAATTATCAATGATACAATTTCTCATTATGAAACCGTTACCACAGAGATATAAAAATGATGATGATAAACTACCAGCAGTTATACATGAACAATTAATTGAGTCCAGTACAATGTTATCACCAGTCAATACGAATACATACTCTTCTGTATTAATAAAACCTTCGGAAAGTGGTGGTGTTAACCAAATTGGGAAATTAGTTAAAAACTTTACATTTGGTGAACCCATTAATTGAATATTATTCTTTTTAATGATCAATGGAGCAGTTATTAAATAATTACCAGGTGGTATATTAATAACATTGGTTGGAAAGGTATTAAAATAATTTAAAACTGCTTGAGTATCATCATGAATACCATCACCATATGCACCTGGAATTGGATTAACAGCTTGTTTTGGTTGTTGATAATTATTATTACTATTTCTTGAATTTGGTGGTGAATATCTTGAAATTGAACCTGAACCAGTAATTGTTGGTGATAATTTATTTGTTTGTTGTAATGGTGATATTGGTTGTGATGGGTTTATTTGATAATTACCATTATTATTATTGTTATTATTGTTATCATAATGATGATGGTGGTGATGATAATTATGATAATTATTTGTTATATTATTAATTGGTGGTGATAATGGAGGTGGTGGTAATGGTAATCCTTGATGATTAGAATAGTTTGTAAATTGTTGTGAATGTGAAGATGTTGGTGGTGGGGGAGGATAACAGAATTGTTGTTGCTGTTGTTTTGGAGAATTACTATTATTATTATTATAAACACCTGGTTGGGGTGAGTTTTTGTTCATATTTTGGTAACTATTGCCATATGGAGGAGGTTGGCTTTGGTTTTGGTATTGATATTGTTGTTGTTGTTGTTGTTGCTGATGATGTTGTTGTTGTTGTTGTTGATATTGTGGATGTTGTTGATTTGGGATATTATAAACTCCAGGGTTTGGAGAATTGTAATTCATTGATTGTTGATTTTGTGGAATTTGGTGGTGGCTTGGTAATTGTTTGGATTGGTGAGAATAGTCATCAAACATATTCGAGATTTTATTCATAAACTTTTTCATGCTCATTATGAGTTAATTTACTTTTTTTTTTAAAAAAAAAAAAAAAGCAAAATAGTAATTAATTCAATTTACTATTTTTTTTTTTTTTTTTTTTTTTTTTATAAAAATTAATTTTAAATTAATATTTTGTTTTATATTAAATTTATTTTTTTATTAGATTGGTAATTACTTTTTTTTTTTTTTTTTTTTTTTTTTTTTTTTAAAAGATAGGTATAAATTTTTTTTTTTTTTATTGGTTTGAGGTTTTTTTTTAAAAGATTAAATTAAATTTTTTTTTTTTTTTTTTTTTTTTTTTTTTTTTTTTTTTTTTTTTTTTTAATATAATATTATTTAAAATAAAAATAAAAAAAAAATAAAAAAATAAAAAAATAAAAAAAAAACTTAATTAAAATAGGTGTAAAGAACTACCAATCATAGAATTTACTTTGTTTTTAATTTTAATATTTTACTCCCAAATCAAGTGTGGTGTGTGAGAAAAAATAAAAAAAAAAAAATAAAATAAAATAAAAATATTTGGTGGTTGAAAAACACTTTTATTATTTGGTAGGTTTCTTAACTGAAAAAAAAAAAAATGGGCATTCTTGTAGACCTTATTTTTTCAAATAAAATAAATAAATTATTTATATTATTATATTTTTAAACTTTTTTTTTTTTTGAAACTTGGAAATGGTTAATAATTTTTAAAAATATAAAACATATACATCTTAAACAACTTTTAAAGTCTATTTTTTTTTTAAAAAAAAACTTGGAAAGTAATTTCCAGAATGCTCTTTTTTTTAAATTTAAATTTTTGAGAATTAAAAAAAAAAAAAATGAAATAAAAAAATTATCAATTATTATCTTTAATAGTTGTGAAATAATAAATAATTCAAAGACTTTTTATATATAAATGCATATTGATATTTTGTTTTTTTTTTTTATTTTACTATATTAAAGGTTTTTTATTTTTATTTTATTTTTTTGTTAATTTTTTTTTTTTGTTTTTTTGTTATTATTAATTTAGATATTATTTAACAAATATTAAATACATGTACATATGAATGGACAATATATACATGATTAATATTATTTATATTACTTTTTTTTATTATTATTATTATTATTATTATTATTATTATATATAAGAAAATGACCGAATTGAAGTCACATCATTAAGAAAATAATGAGTATATTTAATGGTGGTGAGCTTCTTTAGCCTTGTTGTAGATAGTTTCTTGACCAACGAGATCTTTTGGCATCCATTCATCATTTGAAATTTCTTGATAGATTTGTTCGTCGATTTCTGGGTATTTACCGTGTAAATCTTCAAAAGTGGTGGTTCTAAGATTTGTTAAAAA
The DNA here is from genome assembly GCF_000004695.1 of Dictyostelium discoideum AX4. Taxonomy (NCBI): domain Eukaryota; phylum Evosea; class Eumycetozoa; order Dictyosteliales; family Dictyosteliaceae; genus Dictyostelium; species Dictyostelium discoideum. Next base: position 7,639,805 of record NC_007088.5, on the reverse strand, counting down.
GTCTTCCATTTGTTTTCTATCAGCTTCAAGTGCTTGAATGGTAAGGTAAAGAGATTTTTGGGATTCTTTTGATGCTTCTTCCTATAATTTTGTTCCCAATAAATATTGTATAATATATATATATTGTTTTTATTATTATTATTATTATTATTATTATTATTATTATTATTATTATTATTATTATTATTATTATTATTATTATTATTATTATTATTATTATTATTATTATTATTATTATTATTATTTTGGAATATTTGATAATCATTCGAATATGGTAATAATTTATTATTATTATTATGACCATGGTAAAAATAATGATATTTTAGTTAATATATATATATATGATACTTGTACAATTAATGTTAATAAAATATAAAAAGAAAACAACTTACATCAGATTTAATTTTCTTTAAAAGGAAATCAATGAATTTTTTATCCTCAGCTTCCCATGATAAGATGGTTTCATGAGTTTTCTTTTCGAGGGCACGGAAGAATTCGACGGTATCTTCTGGTAAGATCTTTTTGTAGAAATCCCAATTGATAACGACTTTTTCGGAACTTTCACCTGGGATTGGTTCGTAGTTTGCCATAGCTCTTTTTGATTCTTGGAATTCGTTATAGATTTTTAATGCATTTGGTGATTTTTGGATGACTGGATGAGCAATGACAGCATTGATGTAATCTGATTCCTTTTCGAATTGACTACGTTCTGGAGCTGGTGGTAAAACTTCAGCACCTTCTAAGAATGGTTTGAGGTATGCTGGATATCCACCCTTTGGGACAGCTGTAATTGCTTCAGCTGCTTTGGCGTCAACTGCCTTACTTAAAACACGTAAACCATAACGGAACATTTTTAATATTAACTATATTTTAATAATAAAATAAATAATTAATATTTCTTTTACTTTTCTCTTTTTTTCTTTTTTTTTTTTTTTTAAAAAATTTTTTTTTTTTTTATTTTATTTTTTTTTTTTTCAGAAATAAATATCAAAAAAAAAAAAAAAAAAAAAAAAAAAAATTACCAGCGAAGAGAGTGAGAGATTTTTGTATGTGTTTTAAGCTATTGATTGTTATTATTAATGTGTTATTATTATTATTATTATTTTTATTTTGTTTTATTTTATTTTTTTTATTTTTTTTTTTTTTATAAAAATTTTTTTTGATTTCATTGTGAAGTTGTGGTGGCAATCATTTATTATGTTTGTTCAATATTGATTTGTTTTATAAAATAAAATGATGGACTTTTTTTTTATTTTTAAAAAAAAAAAAAAAAAAAAACCAGTTATTTTATTTTCATTGCTGAGGATGTGTTGATAATTGTTTTTTTGGATTTATGATGGTATTTATCTTTTTTTTTTATATGAGATGTTGATTGTTTTTTTATTTATTTATTTATTATTATTTTTCAATTTCTTTTTCTATAACCAATAGCTTGACATGTGATCCTATAACATACACTAATCTCTCTCCCTCGCTCTTTTCATAGCGTATCACAAAAAAAAAAAAAAATACACATACTTTATGTATACAACTTATTGAAAAAAAAATTGAAAAAAAAAAAAAAGAAAAAAAATAAAAAAAAAAAAAAAAATAAAATTAAAAAAAAAAAAAAAAATTCGTCAAATTTTTAATTTTTTTTTAATTTTTTTTTTTTTTTCAAAAAAATAAAAAAATGGTCGCTCGAACTTCAGTTTTGATTGAAATAAACTCCCAAATACAAATAAAAATTAATAAAAGAAAAAATTTAAAAATTTTTTTGAAAAAATAAATAAATATTTATTTATATTTCGAAATATAAAAAATATAAAAATAAAAAATAATTTAATTAAGAGTTTAAATAATATTTAATATAAAAAAAAATGATTAATGAGAAAAAAAAAAAAAAAAAAAAAATTTTGATGTGAAAACAAAAAAAAAAATAAAAAAAAAATAAAATAAACTTATATTTTCATCTTCAAATTTAATTTAAAATTAAAATTTTTTTTTTTTTTTAATTAAATTTCTTTTCAAAAAAAAAAAAAAAAAAAAAAACCAAATCCAAATAAAAAAAACCAAATCCAAAAAAAAAAAAAAAAAAAAAAAAACGGAAAATGTTAAATTTACTTGGTTAAAATCCAACAAACACTTTAATCCCTTTTTCAACAACAAATACAATAACCTATGTAAATTATATATATAAACCAAAAGAATTTTTAAAATCATATTCGACTTTTTCAAATACCAATAATAATAATAATAATAATAATAATAATAATAATAATAATAATAATAATAATAATAATAATAATAATAATAATAATAATAATAATAATAATAATAATAATAATAATAATAATAATAATAATAATAATAATAATAATAATAATAATAATAATAATAATAATAATAATAATAATAATAATAATAATAATAATGATAATGATAATGATGGAAATGATAAAATAAATAAAATAAATAATAAAAAAAAAAATACAAATAAAATTTTAAATAAAATATATACCAATAATACTTCCACAGGAAATCAATTAAATAAAAAATATAAAGTAAAAACAAAAAATTTAAATCAGTTATTAAAAAGTAGAGCTACAGATAAAGGGATAGATACTGAAGAAGAAAATGTTTCAAAGAAAGTTCAAAAACAGAAAAAAGAAAAATTAAATAGTAAAAGTAGAAGTAGTAGCAAGAGTGGGGGGTGGTGTTAATGCAGTGTAGAGTGCAGCTTCGTCACTACCATCCCCACTGCCACCACCACCACCACCATTACCATCACCATCATCACCAGCATCATTAGCGTCATATATTCCCAAACAGGTTATAGCACTACCAATAACTGATTATGTAGTATTTTACGGATCATATGTACAACTCACATTATCAGAAGCAGAGTATAGGGAGATGGGATCACCAACTCATTTCGGGTTATTTTTAATTTCTGATGCTGAAAGGGAAGTACATATGGAGGAATTGAAATCGCAAGAGGCATCAAAATCTAAACCACCATCAAAACCAAAATCAAATTTTACAACCTTTTCCCATGGCACACCTGATCTATCAAAAATTCATAAAGTTGGTATGTTGGCAACAGTCTGTCGAACACAAGGTTATTTCGTATTAGGTGGTGGCCCAATAATTGAAATTACTGGTGTTTCAAATGATCATGATAATAATAATTCAAATTTAGTTGAAATTACTGAATCAAAAAATGATACATCAGATTCAACAACAACAACAACAACAACACCATCAACATCAATAACACCAATAACTACACCAGTTGTACCACAAATACCAACAAGTAAATATTTAAAAGTTTCAATTGAACCACATGAATATAGTGAACTAGGTGATTCTTTGACCGTTAGAGCATTAAGACTTCAATTGGTAAAATGTATTTATAGTGCTATCAATAGATATCAAGATTCCAGTTTTGCTCAACATTTAAAACAAATTTGTATGTTACCAATATTTAAAATGGATGATTCAAGTTTACTAAATTCAATTGGTCCATTGTGTATCTCTTCACCAAGTGAATATCAAAAACTATTAGAATGTAAAAGTTTAGAAGAGAAATTAAATATGGTTTTATCAATGCTTGTTAAAAAATGTGAAGTTTTTGATTTCAATTTTTCAATTGAAAAGTAAATATTAATATGTTTTAATTTTTGAAAAAAAAGCAGAGTAACAAAAAATTAATATTTTTATTTTTTTTATTTTTATATGTTAGACAATTAGAAGAAAAAACAATGGCACAACAAAAAAAATATTTTTTAACCGAACAAATGAAATTAATTAGAAAGGAGTTGGGAATTGATTTGGATGAAAAAGAGACAATAAAGAATAAATTTAATAGTAGATGGAAAGAGATTGCCGTAATGGATAAACAAATCTTACAAGTTTTTAAAGAGGAGATGGATAAGTTATCAAGTTGTGAATCAAATTCATCAGAATATAATACCTCTAGAAATTATTTGGATTGGATGACATTGTTACCATGGAATGTATACACAAATGATAATTTCGACATTTCAAAGGTTAAAGAGATATTAGATAGAGATCATTATGGTTTAAAAGATATTAAAGAAATGATTCAAACTTTTATTGCAGTTGGTAAATTGAGAGGTTCCATTGGGGGTAAAGTGATTCTATTGGTGGGACCACCGGGTACCGGTAAGACATCAGTTGGTAAATCGATAGCAAATGCATTGGGTCGTCAATTCCATCGTATTTCAGTGGGTGGTTTATCCGATGTTTCAGAGATTAAAGGACATCGTCGTACTTATGTAGCATCGATGCCAGGTAAAATCATTCAAGCTTTGAAAACCGTTAAAACTTCAAATCCCGTTATTCTAATCGACGAGATTGACAAGATCTCTCGTTCTTCACAAGGTGACCCAAATTCAGCACTTTTGGAAGTATTGGACCCACAACAGAATAAGAATTTCGTGGATTACTATTTGGATGTACCTTATGATCTTTCAAGGGTACTTTTCATTTGTACTGCCAATGATGCCGATTCAATACCAGCTCCACTATTGGATAGAATGGAAGTTATGACATTGAATGGCTATATTCAATCTGAACAAATGGAGATTGCAAAACGTTACCTCCTTCCATTGGTACGTAAGGAAACCGGTATCTCCGAGGAGCAATTGCAATTCACACCAGAGGCAATTAAGAAGCTTTGCGAACTCTATTGTAGGGAGGCGGGTGTTAGAAATTTAAAGAAATTCATTGATAAAATATTCAGAAAGATGGCATATAAACTCTCGATGGGTATGGAACAAAGTGTAATTATAACACCAGACAATTTGGAACAATATGTGGGTCCTATCAAATATCCATCAAGTCGTTTATTCCAAAAACAAAAACCAGGCATTGTTATGGGTTTAGGTGGTAGTTTAATTCATATTGAAAGCGCTTTGGATAGATTTACCAATGGTCCAACCGTAACAACAACCGGTTCACTCGGTTTGGTAATGAGAGAATCCATTGATATATCCTATAGTTATGTTAAGGATTTCCTTTTGAAAGTGGATGCCTCAAATGATTATTTCCTCAAGAATTCAATTCATATTCATGCTCCAGATGGTTCAACTCAAAAAGATATCTCAAGTGCTGGTATTACAATCGTTTCATCATTATTATCATTGGCAACTGGTAAATTGGTTAAACCTGATCTTGCTATGGTAGGTGAAGTTAGTCTAACTGGAAAGGTCATTGGTGTATCTGGTATTGTTGAAAAAATAGTTTTGGCTAAAAGGGAATCCATTAAAACCATTATCATTCCAAAAGAGAATAAAAAACAATTGGAAGAAATTCCAGATTTCATTAAAGAAGGTATTGAAATTTATTTGGTAGATTATTATTCTGATGTTTATTCAATTGCTTTTACAAATGATTCAACTATAAAACCATTAATTTTTAATGATAATAAAGAAAATCAAAATGAAAATGAAAATCAAAGTGAAGTTAAAAGTACTATCATACAATAAAAATTGTTATTTTAAAAAAAAAATAAATAAAAATTGATGTGCATAAAAAAAAAAAAAAAATTAAATTTATTTTATTAATTTTGTGTAAGTCTATAGATGGTACAACACTATTGTCATTTTGATTTAAATCTTTAAAAATCAAAATTAATAACAACCAGAGAAAAAAAAAAAAAAAAGAACAAAAAAAAAAAAAAAAAAAAAAAAAAAAAAGATTTTTTTAGTCAAACAATAAAAATTTCATGCAAGTCCAAAATTCGTGAGCAAACCATCATTTTTTTTTTCTTTTTTTTTTTTTTTTTTTTTTTTATTTGAGGCCTATAACGATAGTTGCATTTTTAAAATTTTTTTTTTTTTGAATTTTTTTTATTTTTTTTTTTTTTAAAAAAAATGCTTGTCATTGGCCAAGAGCCAACACATTCGCAAATTTGTTAACAATTCTTGTGATTTGAAGAAAAAAGAAAAAAATAGTTATTAACATTGAAATGATCGGTTCACTTTGGAATTTTTAAAAATAGGTTGGGTGTTTATTTCTCATAATTATCGCTTTTTTATTTAGTGTTTTTTATTTTTTCTCAAAAATTATGTTTTTAGTATTAATTTGTTGCTTCAATAAGCAAGAATAAAAGGTGGCCCAATAATAATCCATTATCATTATTTTGTTTTTTTAAAAATTTTATTTTTTTTTTATTTTTTTAAGTATGGTATTAACTTTTTAAACTTTTCTTTTTTTTTTTTTTTTTTTTTTTTTCTGAACCATTTAATAATTGGGAAATAAAAATCAAAAAAATTATTAGAAAAAAAAAAACAACCAATAAATTATATTGTATGTTGAAAGATTTTTAAATCATCTTAGAGTTCTAAAAAATATATTTTATTTGGTAATTTTTTTTTTTTTTTTTTTTTTTTCACACTTTTCTTTTTTTTTTTTTTTTTTTTTTTTTTTTTTTCCATATTTAATAAAAATAATTATTTTTACTTTTTATTTTTATTCTTTTATAAAAAAAATGTAAAGTAGAATATTAATTTATTATTTATTTATTTTTTTTATAAATATTTAAAAATTATATTTTATTATTTTATTATTATTTTTTTTCTTCTTAAAAACATATTAATTTTTTTAAAATTTTTTATTTTTTATTTTAATTTTTTATTTTTTTATTTTATTTTATTTTATTATTTTTATTTTTATTCTCCAATTATTAAATTATAATTTTAAAGATGGAAATTATTAATTACCTTCCACCAGCTGCTTGTGAAAATTGTCCACAACATAAATATTGTACAAGATGTTATTTCCAACAACTTCAATTTATGTCTGCACTTACCATTCACCAAAAAGAAATTTCACAACCTAAAAAAAGGAAAAATACTGGTCATGATGAACCAAATTCAAATTTCTATGAATCTGACATAGAGTCAGATGACGATGATGAACAACAACAACAACAACAACAACAACAACAACAACAACAACAACAACAACAACAACAACAACAACAACAACAACAACAACAACAACAACAACAACAACAACAACAACAACAAGAACCAGATTCCGGAACTGAAACCGAAATCCAAATTGAATTTGATGATGAAATGGAATCTTATCATGGAACTGTATCAGAATTTGATACAAGTTATAGTGAAATGGAATCAGAATTTGAAGAATCTGATTATTCAGAATTTGAGTTGGATAATTATGAAAATAATAATTTTAATTTTATGAAACCCCAAAATAATAACAAATCTTATCAAAATAATAAATATAATAAATATAATAATAAATATAGTAATAATAATAATAATGCTTATAAAAACCATAATAAATATGATAATAATTATAATAATAAATATAATAATAAATATAATAATAATAAATATAATAAAAACAAAAAATATCAAAAATATGAAAATAATCAAATATTAAGTTTTTTAAATTAATTCCATTTAATTTTGGTCAACAGCTGTAAATATCCAATAAATAAATAAATAAATAAAATATCCCCTTTAAATCCCAATTTTTTTTTTTTTTTTTTTTTTTTTTTTTTTTTTTTTTCACTTTTTTTTTTTTTTTTTTTTTTTTTTTTTTTTTCTTCACTCTTCAATTTTAATTCATCAAGTTTTTTATTTATTTATTTAAAAATGATAGAATTAAACATTGATTCATTTTTAGAAGAATTAAATAATTTAGAAAATATAACATCAACAAACACTACACCAGTAAATAAATCAAATAGTAGTATTAAAAATAATAGTAATAACACAAATGTAGAATCCTTTGATTTACCAAATTGGTATGTAAATCCTACAGGTTTATCAGCTCAACCTGAAATTACACCAATTGCTCCTCAATCATCAATAATTTCACCAACCATTCCAAATAATGTAAGATTATTTTTATTATTATTTATTATATAAATAAACTAATTTTTTATTTTTTTTATTTTTTTAATTTTTTTATTTTTTTAATTTTTTTATTTTTTTTTATTTTTTTTTTTAAAAAAAAGTGTATCCAATTATTTAATTTTTCAGATAAAGAAGAAATATTATCAGATATAAGAAGAGAATATTTAGATTTTTCAATTGAAAGTCATAAATTGAATGATGATGATGAACAAAAGAGACAATCATATTTAATATGGCCAAGAAATATTGATACTGATAGTTGGGATTTTAAATTACTTGCAGAGCGTACATTATCAATTCCATGTTCAACAGTTGAATTGGTTATTGATAAGATTCAATATTCAATTTCAATTACAAACTATCATGAAGTTTTCTTAAATACTGAAAAAACTTCTTCAAATTCAACTTCATTAGATAGACCATGGAGTAATTCAATATCAAAAGATAATTTTCATCGTGGTAATACTTCAAATTTACCATTTTTACCTGGCGGTATAAAATCACCTAATAACAATAGTACTAATAGTACTAATAATAATAATCAAACACCAATTGATTGGGTACAATTTTGGCATTCAAAATCATTATTAGTTAAACCACCTGGTTTAGATAATGGTATTTTAGATTTTAATGAAAATATTAATAAACAAGATAACAAACAACAACAACAACAACAACAACAACAACAACAACAACAACAACAACAACAACAACAACAAGAAAAGGAAAAAGAAGAAGAAGAAGAAGTTAATTTAAGATATACATTAAAAGATTTAGAAAGAGAAATTGAAGAAGAAAGAAAGAGAGAAGAAGCTGAGGAAGCTGAAGTTTATGAAGATGATGATCAAGAAGATGATTTAGATATTGAAGAAGAGGAATTGGATGAATTGGATGATATTGAAAAAACAAAGGAAGAAATTGATGATATTATTAAATCACCGCCTCAACCAACCTCATCATCATTATCAACTTCATCATCATCATCGTCAACAACATTAAAAGATAAAAATAAAATTGAAATTGAAATTGAAGAAGAAACAAAGAGAAAAGAAGAAGAGAGTAAAAAAGAGAAACAGTGGGCATTTTTGGAACAGAAAGAGATAACTTCACCATTATCAGATTTAATAACCAATCCAGCTATAGAGTATCCATTTGATTTGGATTCATTTCAAAAACAAGCTATCGTTCATATGGAGCAAGGGGAGTCTGTGTTTATTACAGCACATACATCAGCTGGTAAGACTGTGATTGCTGAATATGCAATTGCGATGGCTGCAAAGAATATGACGAGAGCAATCTATACGTCGCCAATTAAAGCATTATCAAATCAAAAGTTTAGAGATTTTAAAAATACATTCAACGATGTTGGTTTGATCACTGGTGACGTATCAATTTCACCCTCGAGTAGTTGTTTAGTATTGACTACAGAGATTTTAAGATCAATGTTATATAAAGGTGCTGATTTAATTAGAGATATTGAATGGGTGATTTTCGATGAGGTTCATTATTTAAATGATTTAGAAAGGGGTGTGGTTTGGGAGGAGGTTATCATTATGTTACCACCATATGTGAAAATGGTGTTCTTATCAGCAACAGTTTCAAATCCATTAGAATTTGCACAATGGATTGGTAGAACTAAACAATTACCAATCTATGTAATTGGTACAACTAAACGTCCTATTCCATTAGAACATTATATTCATACACCTTCAAATGAATTATTTAAAATTGTAGATTCAAATAGAAATTTTTTACCATCAGGTTATAATTCTGCATATAATTCATTATATAAAACAGATAATAATAAAGGTGGTGGAGGTGGTGGTAGAGGTGGTCATAATCAACAACAACAACAAAGAGGTGGTAGTGGTAATAATATAAGTGGTTGGTCAAAATTAATTAATACATTAAAAGATAAACAACAATTACCAGTTATTATATTTTCATTTAGTAAGAATAAATGTCAAGAGTATGCTGGTAGTTTAGGACAATCGGTTAATTTAACTCAAGGTAATGAAAAGAGTCAAATTAGAGTTTTCATTGAACAATCATTAGGTAGACTCTGTGAAGATGATAAAAGTTTACCACAAATCTTACAAATGAAAGAATTATTAGAACGTGGTATTGGTGTTCATCATGGTGGTTTATTACCAATCGTGAAGGAATTGGTTGAGATTTTATTCTCAAAGAGTTTAGTCAAGGTTTTATTTGCAACAGAAACATTTGCAATGGGTGTGAATATGCCTGCTAAAACCGTGGTTTATAGTAGTACTAGAAAACATGATGGTATCACTTTCAGAGATTTAATACCAGGTGAGTATACTCAAATGTCTGGTAGAGCAGGTAGAAGAGGTTTGGATAAAGTTGGTACTGTAATCATCACCTATTGGAAAGACATACCAGAACAAGCTACAATCGAATCAATGATACTCGGCACTCCGTCAAGATTAAACAGTCAATTCCGTCTAACTTATAATATGATTTTAAATTTACTTAGAGTACCAGATTTCAAAGTTGAAGATATGATTAAACGATCATTTTCAGAATTTTCATCTCAAAAAGAATTACCAGGTATTGAAAAACAAATTGAAAAGTTACAACAACAACAAAAACAATTGGCTCAAGTCGATTGTATCTTGGGTGAACCTGATATTGATCATTATTATAAACTATTCTCACAAGCAAAGAAATATAATCAACAAATTCAAAATATAATTTTAAATTTACCAAATGATAATCATTTAAGTATTGGTAGAGTTGTAGTTTTATCAACATCATCAAATATTGAAAAAGAAGTCAATGATGATGATGATGATGATGATGATAATAATGATGATGATGAAATATTTGAAAATGAAAAATATACAATTGGTTTAATTTTAGAATGTAAATCAACTTTGATAAAGCAATATACAAATACAAAAGTTGATAGAGTATTTAAGATTTTCTCTTTAAAATTAAAGATTGAAAATGATATTGTACTTTGTGTTGGTAATGAAATTATTACATCATCAGGTGGTAAAGAAATTATGAAAGTTTGTAATGAAAAATTACAATTGAAACAAAGTGATTTGAAATCAATTTTAGCAGGTGCTGAAAGTGGTGGTGAAAGTGAAATTTTAATAAACTCATTAGAGCAACAATTATTGAGATTAATTGAAGAGTATCCATTACCATTAGGTCCAAAATCAATTGACCCAATTAAACAATTGAAATTGAAAGATGTTGATTTCGTCTCAACCTATGATCATTTACAATCGATTGAAAAATTAATACCAGAGAGTAAATGCCATAAATGTCCAAGATTACATGACCATTATGAACAAACTGAAAAACGTTATCAATTACAATACGCAATTCGTGATGCTAAATACACAGCATCCGATGAAAATTTGAAATTAATGCCACAATTTAATATCAGATTAGATATTTTACACGAGTTGGGTTATATTGATGATGAGAATACTGTCACTTTGAAAGGACGTGTTTCAAGAGAGATTAACACTTGCGAGGATTTAGTTATCACTGAATTAATCTTTGAAAATGCTTTCATCAATTTAGAACCTTCAGAAGTTGTATCGGTTTTATCTTGTTTAATATTCCAAGAAAAGGATGCTGTTCAACCTTCACTTACACCACGTTTAGAAGAAGCAAAACAAAATCTTATCAAAACTGCTGAAAAAACTTATAAAGTAGAATCTGATAAAGGTTTAGATGTTGTACCTGATGATAAATTAGAAACAACTCTTAAATTTGGTCTTATGCAAGTTGTGTACGAATGGGCTAGAGGTACACCTTTCAATGATATTTGTACACTCACAAATGTTTTAGAAGGTTCAATCGTTCGTGCTATCACTAGAATCGGTGAAACTTGTCAAGAAGTTAGAAATGCTGCTAGAGTAATCGGTGATACTAAATTACTTCAAAAAATGGAAGAAGCAATGAGATTAATTAAAAGAGATATCGTTTTCACTTCTTCTTTATATGTTAATTAAATAATCAAAAATAAAAAAATAAATAAAATAATAAAATTAAAAAAATTAAATAACAAAATTAAAATATAGAGTTTTATTTATTTTATCATATTTTAGATTTATTAATTTTATTGGATTCTTTGATTTCTTTTAAAAAGTTAATTTTTGTATCAATGAGTTGTTTTTTTTTATTTAGTTGTTGAATTTTCTTTTCTAATTTTTTACTTTTATAAACCTTGTTTTCTGAATGGTCATCAGATTGGTGATGTTTTAAAAAGGTTTGTTTTTTATTTTTTTTTTCACCTTTAAATGTCTTTTTACATTTTAATTTTCTTTTTTCATCTTTTAAAGTTTTATTAAATTTGAGAATATATTGTTTTCTTTCTTTAATATCGTTTGGTAAATAACCAAAAAATCTTTCAAACACTAATGAACAACTTTCAATTTTATTTATTTCTTCAATTAATTCTTGTTGATTCATTTTATTTATTTATTTATTTATTTATTTATTTATTTATTTATTTATTTATTTATTTATTTATTTATTTATTTATTTATTTATTTATTTATTTATATATTTATATATTTATTTGTTTGTTTGTTTTTAGTTTTGTTGGTAACGTTAATAATACAATTAAAAAAAAAAAAAATCCTTTTATACTTTTTTTTTAAATTAAAAAAAAAAAAAAAATCGTTACCCACCCAGGTAAAGTTTTTTTTTTTTTTTTTTTTTCGGAATTTCAGATTTTTTGATTTTTAAATTTCCAAAAATCAAAAAAAGGATTGTCTTTTTTACAAATTTTATTAGGATGGTAATTAATTTTAATTATTTTTTTTTTTTTTATTTTAATTTCAAATTATAAAAAACTGGGAAAAAAAATAACGTTATTGGTGGGAAAACAAAAAAAACCTTTAAAAAAATCTTCATTCTCAAACATTCTTCAACTTCTTTAAAATAAAAAAAAAATTAATTATTTTTATTTATTTAAATTTAAAATTTTTTAAGATATAAAGTTTCCCAATCTTACTCCTTCTAGCTAAAAATAGTTTTGTTAGTAATTTGAATTTTTGTTCATATTTATTTTACTATTTTTGAATAAAAATAAAAAAAATAAAAATAAAAAAAAAAAAACATATCCCTATTTTTTAATTAATATGAGAAAATTAATTGAAAAAAAAAATAATAAAGACTTAAATTATTTACTATTTTTAATTATTTTTAATTTTTTTAAAATTTTTTTTTATCTATTTAAAGAAAAAAAACTGAAGTTAAATATTACAACAAACTCGATCCCCTAACATAGTTCGTTTTTTTAAATTTATCAAAAATATTATTTTTAAATTTTTTTTTTATTTTTTTTTTTTTTTATTTTTTTTTTTTTTTCATTTTTAATTTTTTTTTTATTTTTTTATTTTCTTTTTTCATTAATCGTTTTATACACTTTCACTATTATTATTATTATTTAAAATGCCAAAAGTTAATATCAACAGAGATATTTTATACAAAGCCCTCGGCTTTTATATTAAAACATACATTATTTTATTTATTTTTTTATTTTTTTTTATTTTTTTTTAATTTTTAATTTTTTTTTTTATATTACCACACATTACTAACACACCCTTCCCCTCCCCCTCCCCTCCCCTCCCCAATTTTGTTATAATTTCAATTTTTAAAAAAATAATAATAATAATAATAATAATAATAATAATAATAATAATAATAATAATAATAATAATAATAATAATAATAATAATAATAATAATAATAATAATAATAATAATAATAATGATAATAATAAATAGCTCAAGAACAATTTGAAGATCTTTGTTTTGCTTTTGGTGTTGAGTTAGATGAAGTTACATCAGAAAGAGAGATGAAAAAGAATGAAACTGGTGTTGAAGATTTAACTGTATCAGATGATGTTATCTACAAAATTGATGTTTCAGCAAACAGATACGATTTATTATGTTTAGAAGGTATTGCAAGAGCATTGAATGTTTATAATCATAAAGCTTCAATTCCAAAATACCAAATTGTACCACCAAAAAATTCCCATGAAAAATTATACATTTCAAAAGAGGTATGTTCATAAACTAATTAATAATAATAATTAATCTTTTGATATCATTATTATTTTTAAATTATAGGATAGGATAGGATAGGATAGGATAGGATAGGATAGGATAGGATAGGATAGGATAGGATAGGATAGGATAGGATAGGATAGGATAGGATAGGATAGGATAGGATAGAATACAGAGGGAGAAAGAGCATAAATGAAAGAGGAAACTGTAATTAATATAATAATATTTTTATTTTTTTATTTATTATTTTTTTAGGTTGAATCAGTTAGACCAGTTATTGTTGCAGGTATTTTAAGAGATATTACATTCACTCAAGAAAGTTATGATAGTTTCATTGATTTACAAGAGAAACTTCATGCAAATATTTGTAAAAAACGTTCATTGGTTTCAATTGGTACTCATGATTTGGATACCCTTAGTGGTCCATTCTATTATAAAGCATTGGCACCAAAAGATATTAAATTTGTACCATTATCACAAACTAAAGAATACAATGCTGAAGAATTATTCAAATTTTATGATGTATGTTAATTATAATTATAATTAAAAATTATAATTATTATTTTACTAATTTTTATTATTTGTATATACAGGAAAGTAGTTCACATTTAAAGAAATTTTTACCAATTATTAAAGATTCACCAGTTTATCCAGTTATTTATGATTCAAAGAATGTTGTTTGTTCATTACCACCAATTATTAATGGTGAACATAGTAAAATCAAATTATCAACTAAAAATGTATTCATTGAAGTTACAGCCAATGATCGTACAAAAGCAAACATCGTTTTGAATACAATGTTAACAATGTTCTCAGAGTATTGTAAACAACCATTCACAATGGAACAAGTTGAAGTTATCGATGCTGATGGTAAATCAACTGGATTATATCCACAAATTCAAGAGAAACAAATCAATGCTCAAGTTGATTATATCAATAAAAGTGCTGGTATTAATATCACTCCAAATGATATGGTAACCTTATTGAAACGTATGTCTTTACAATCAAAATTATCAGATGATGAAAAATCAATTATTGTTGATGTTCCAGTTACAAGAAGTGGTATGTAGTTATTTTAATTTAAATAACATATATATATATACATATATTTATATAACTAAATATACTAATTATTTATTTATTTATTTTCTAATTGAAAAAAAAAAGATATTATGCATGCTTGTGATATTATGGAAGATGTTGCAATTGGATATGGTTATGATAATTTAAAGAAAGAAATACCAAATTGTAATACTATTGGTAGAGTTCAACCAATTAATAAATTATCAGAATTATTGGCAAATGAAATTGCATTAGCAGGATTTACAGAGATTATGACATTTGTTTTATGTCAAAATAGAGATAACTTTACAGCATTGAATAAGGCTGATGATGGTAGTAGTGTAAAGATTTCAAATGCAGTCAGTGAGGAGTTTACTGAAGTACGTACAAATTTAGTTAGCACCTTGTTAAAGAGTGTTTCAGCAAATAAAGCCGCACCATTACCATTGAAAATGTTTGAAATCTCTGATGTCTCTATCAAAGGTTCATTGGGTAACAAGGATTTGTCAGACCCAAATTCAAACAATAGTGATGTAGGAGCTTACAATAAGAGAATGTTGGGCGCAATCTACTGTAATCAATCTGCCAAAATCGAAGTTATTCATGGTCTTTTGGATCGTATCATGTTGGTTTTAGATATTAAACTCGATGCTACTCGTTCCTCAAATAAAGGTTACTATTTAGAATTATCAAATGATAAACTCTTCCTTCCAGGTACTGGTATCAATGTCATTGTCAATGGTAAAAGAGTTGGCCATATGGGTATCGTTCATCCATTGGTTTTGAAAAATTACTCTTGTTCTTTCCCATGTACCATTTTAGAATTAGAACTTACAATCGATACTATGGCTCATAATGTTTTATTAAGAGAAAATTAAAAAAAAAAAAAAAAAAAAAAAAAAAATAAAATTACAAATAATAAAATAATAATAATAAAAAACCATACCTTTTTTTGTTAATTAAAATAATTTATTGATTTCATATTCGATTAAATAATGATTTAATTTTATTTATAAAAAAATGATTTTTTTTTTTTAATCTTTAGAATTTAATTATTTATCATAAAAAAATAAAAAAAAATCAATCTTATTTAACACATAATCATCAACAAAATATGTTTTTTTTTTTATTATTTTCACAAATTTTTTTAAAAAAAAAAATAATAAAAAAAAAAAAAAAACTTTATTTTAGGAATAAAAATGTAAATTTGATTAACCTAAAAATAAATAACCAATAATCGATTCAATTATTTTTAAGTCCCACAAAATCTAGATTTTTTGGTTTTCCTTTAAAAATTTGGAAACTTTTTTTTAATGAGAAAAAAATCAAAAAATTAATTTTTTTTTTAAATTTTCTTTTATTTTTTTTATTTTTTTTATTTTTTTAATTTTTAATTTCTTTTTAATTTCTTTTTTTATTTTATTTTTTATTTTTTTTTTTTTTTTTCTATTGTGTAATAGTTAAAAAATAAATAAATAAATAAATAATAAAATTAAAAAAATTAAAAAAATTAAAAAAATTAAAAAAAATAAAAAATAAAAAAAAAAAAATAATAAATAAAAAAAAAAATAATAAAAAAAAAAAAAAAAAAAAAAAAAAAAAAAAAAAAAAAAAAAAAAAATAATAATAATAAAAACTAAACATTTAAAAATGTTAAGTTTAAAAATGATAAATAATTATAATTGTGAAAGATTAAATAAAAGTTCAAGTGAAGAAGTATTATTTTGGAAAGTTTTTGGTAACGTTTATTTATTGAAATTAATATTTCATCATATTCATACAACAGAATGGGTAGTTTACGATGCCTATAAAAAGATAAATGTTCAAAATCGTTGGAAATTTAAAGATGTTTATTCATTGGATTGGATGATTTTAAAGAAACAATATCCATTATTAATTAATAAAATTAAATTTGGTGATTTTATTTTATTTGATACAATATCGATCAAAGTTTTATTTTCAGCGATTCCAAAATTAAAAAAACAACCACCACCACCACCACCACTTACAACAACACCATCATCCAATTCAACTACCAAAACATTAACACTTAAAGCAGTAAAAGAAAAAGAAAAAGAAGAGAAAAGAAAAGAGATTGAAAAAGAGATTGAAAATGAAAAAGAGATTGAAACATTAAAATATATTATCAAATTATTGTTAGAGAAGAGAAGATTGGAATTTGAAATTTGTGATCTAACACAATTGGCCGTTAAAACCAATTGTTTAGATACTCTTTCATTACTACTTTGTGAACAATATTCAACCATTGTTTATCCATCAACTTTAGAATGGGCAATTGAAAATTGTGATTGTTCAATAGTAAAACAATTATTAACATATAATAATAAACAATTATTAACTGAGGATATAAAAAAGAAAGCATTTTTTTTAGCATCAATTAATACTCATTATCAAAATGAAATGATTAATTTAATATTAGATGAATCACTTTATAAATTACCACCACCAACACCAACACCAACACCACCACCACCACCACCAACATCATCATCACCACAACATCAAAAGCAAATTGATCAATTATCAAAAAATCAAAATAAAAAGATTAAACCAGATTCAAATAGTGATTATCATAATTATGGTAATGATGATAATGAAAATGATAATGATGATGATGATGATGATGATTATATTTTTGGTGACGATTATGAAGAAGATAATAGAGATATATTGGATAGTTATTATGATGATTATTTTGGAAATCATGAAACATTATCAGAGATTGAAAGAGAAAGAGTTACAGAATATCCATATATAAAATTTGAAAAGTTTTTAACAATTACCTCAATCGATACAATGAGTAAATTAATGGATTTAAAAGTAGTGAAACCAATTGCCCGTCAGCATTACCAAATGGATTTATTCAAATTTGAATTCTCATTAAACCAATTATTAGTTTACCTTAGAATTTATTTATCACTATTCAAAAAAGATTATTACTTTTATTCAAAACTTTATGAAACATTAGAAATTAAGATTAATAATGAAATTATAAATAATGAAAAATTGGATCAATCTGCCAAATTAAAAGAGTTAAGAAGGTTAGTTGTAATTCATTCACGTCAAGAAACTTTCTATAAACAATATATTCTACATTATGAAGAGTCAATCGATGAATTTCATAGGGACTTTCCATATGATAGAATCGATTCATCAAATCTCGATAGTGATTGTAAAAAGTTTTTAGCACTCCTTAGGTATATGGGTGAGTTTGTAGCCCATAAAATGCCAAATAGACACAAGTATTTCTTGGAGGATTTAAAGAAAATGAAATCATCAACTTCCAATGATAGATGGTGCCCATTATTATTTAAAGCGATAGAATGTGTTCCTGGTCAATTGGAAAATTTTAATATCACACATAAATCAATTATAGATTGGATTAAAAATACAAATTCAATTGTCATTAATACAGCAGTTTGTACATCATTCACTATGGTCTCATACTCTTTAATTGAATTAAAGCATTATGCAATTACTGAAGCTTTCACAAATTTAGATATGGAAGATAATAAAAAGAGTTTATCTTATTTTTGTAAGAAAAATTGGTTTGTTAAATTTTATTTAAAAGAAATGGAGTTTTGTAACGTTGAAAGACTTCAAGAGATTGAAGATTTTTTAACAAAAAATTGTCTTGAAAATCCATCATCACCAATTAATATAAATGTTGATAGTTATGGTAGTTTTGATTTTAAAATTGATCAACAACAACAACAACAACAACAACAACAACAACAACAACAACAACAACAACAACAACAACAACAACAACAACAACAACAACAACAAAAACAACAACAAAAACAACCCAATCAAAATATTGTTGATGATCAATTTGATTCAGATGTTTTTGAAAAGAAAATAGTTGCTTTAATTGAATATCTTAATAAAACAAATTTCAAATTCATTCAGCATGGCATGCATGCATTTTTAAAAAAAGTTATTGAACATTTACCAAGAGAAATTAGTAGTACTTTGGTTGTAAATTTAAATCCACTTAAATTTTATCTAAATAGTTGGTTAACAGCTTCAATCATTACATTAAATTTAAAGATGGTAGAATTTTTAATTAATAATTTAGAGGCAATAGAATTTGAAGAACAAGATTTCACAAGAATTCAATCAGTTGAAAGAAATTTATTCAATAGTTCTTTGAATCTTTATCATAATCATGATGAAATATTGGTATTTGATTTCGTAATGTCAATATTTAAAACAATTGTAAATAAATGGAGATGTACGGTAAATAATGATCATCAGAAAGAAGGTGGTAGTGGTAGTGGTGGTAGCAGTGGTACTATAAAATCATTACCAGAATCATGTATAGTAATTTTAAATTATTTCTTTGAAATGATAATTCAAACAAAATATATAACAATTGAACAAGTTAGGATGGCTCATCAATTCCTTTGTTTAAATTCAATACCAATCAAACATTCATTGTTTCATGCTTTCTATTATCTAAAGATTAGATCAGCCAAATTTATAAAGTACATTTTATCAAGACCAGGTATTGAAACATTCTTTGATGTAACAATGGATTCTCGTTATAATAGTACAAGAGAATATTTCACTGAAAGATGTTTTGATATTAGAGATCATTTAAAGTATGAAATGTTTACATTTGATTATGTATTGGGTGGCGAAAGTAGTAGTAGTGGAGGAGCATCATCAACAGCAGCATCATTTGATGAAATTCTTCAAAATCTTTTCGATCAATTATCAAATGATATTTGTTTCAAGGAGAATATAGTTCATAATTTTTATCAACTTTCAAAGAATGCAGATTTATCATTTTGTTTAGATATTAGAAGAGTGGATCTTTTCTTTAAACATTTAGATATAATTCAATCTCATTTAAAGGATACAACATCTGAGGATTATGTATTGAAATCAAATGATCCATTCCCAATTCAAGAGTATTCCTATAATTCACCAATGACAACGATATTACCAACAAGTCAATTATTTAGTGGTGGTAGAGAATTTCCAAAACCATACCTACCATTTTGTGAAAGAAATACAATACAATATGACCATTGTATATTCAAACCATTAACAATCATAAATTCATTTGATTACTCTGAAAAGGTATTGGATTTAATATTCATGGTCATTACAGATTTAGAACTTATTCAAAAGTTTTTAGAATATAATTTTCATGTCATTCAATTTGAAGATACTTTATTCTCAAAATCATTACATTGGAGCAGATTTGATATTTCAACATTTCTTTTAGCAAATTTTGATATTCAATTCTTTTCATTCCCACGTTTTGCTTTGGATACTCATTATAGTTTTTATCAAGAGGCTGTCTTCATATTAAACAATCACTTTGATAAAGTTAGATACCCAAATAAATTCAAGTATGACTTAAATGTTTTCAATGATACAACTTTTCCAATTGCATTCCTCAGTGTTTTAATCGATTTCTTATCAAAGAGAAAGAATTCAAATCATTATGAAAAATTTATGAATA
The DNA here is from genome assembly GCF_000004695.1 of Dictyostelium discoideum AX4. Taxonomy (NCBI): domain Eukaryota; phylum Evosea; class Eumycetozoa; order Dictyosteliales; family Dictyosteliaceae; genus Dictyostelium; species Dictyostelium discoideum. The sequence continues at coordinate 7,619,286 of NC_007088.5, read as the reverse complement.
TTGAAACTCGTAAGGATGCTTTAATCAAATTACTTAGAATTCAAAGAGATACTTATGGTGCATCAAATGTTGATGATGATATGGATGCCGATGATATTAACTTTGAAACTTCTTTCCAAAAAGAAAAACAATGTAGAGCAATTCTAATTCAACCTGAAACTCAATCACTTTTAAAATCAATTTATGATGATTTTAAAATAGAATTGGATAAAAAAAGAGAAAAAGAAAAATTAACTGGAGAAGCTGAATACTTGGATTCCGATGATAATTTGTTTCTTAGTGCTTTCATTGTTGGTGATATTAAATTGTGTGACCTTTTACTTTGTCATTATTATCATCCAATTCAATTTAAAATTACAAAATCTGCAATTACAAAAGCAATTAAAGATCAAAAAATTCATATCATTAAATATTATTATAATGGTCATCATTTAAATTTATTAAATAATAATATTAAAAATGATAAAACATTATCTGATCATTTATTAAAAGAATTATTAAATCATAATGATTATAAATTTGATTTAAATTGGTTATAAAAAAAAAAAAAAAAAATCAATTTTTGTTATAATAATAATAATAATAATAAATAATACAATAAATATACAATAAATAAAAATTAAATTAAAATTAAATAAAATTAAAAATAAAATAAAATAAAAAAAAAGTGTGTTATTTTTTATTTTTTTTTATTTATATGTAAAATAATTTTATTTTTCTATTTATAATAATTCAATATATATTTAACAGTTGGATATAGCTAAAAATATAAATTAATGGATTCGAATTCAACAATTAGTTTAATGACTGATAGTAAAGCTGAATTAGTGGCATATTATTCTGGAAGAGTCGTAAATAAATCAAGTAAAGATATAATTGTAATTGCAGTACCAATAATAGCAGGAACTATCTTTTTCACAATTATATGTTTAGGTATTCTATTTAGAAAGAGGATTAGTTCAATTATTCAAAAAAATAAATCAAATAAAGAAAAATATAATATAAATGATATTAAAATTCCTCAATCACCTTCAACTATAATTACAACAAACAGTAAAAATAATAACAGTTGTAATTATTTAAATAGTTCCGACATTTCAATGGTTTTAAAAAATAGTAACGATAATAATGATAACAACATTGAAAATGCATTTGAAATTATAGAAATTCCACATTTAGATATAGAATTAATAAAGTTTAAAAAATAAAATAATAAAAATTGTATAGAAAAAAAAAAAAAAAAAAAAAAAAAAAAAAAAAAAAAAAAAAATCTAATTTTAGTTTTGTTTTATTTTTAGAAATATATTTTTATATGTATATAAATGAATTTTTTATTTATTTATTAAAATTTTATTATGAAATTGATGGTAAAGATAAATTATCACCATCAATTGAAAAATGTTTCATTCCTTGTTCATCACGATAACCACCAACCATTGGTTTCTTTAATGGAGAATGAATAAGTTCAGGGGATAAATTAACAAGTGATCTTTTGTTATTGTTATTATTGTTATTGTTATTGTTGTTGCTATTATGGATGGTTCCATAATTATTTGAAGAGGAAGAATTTTGTAAACTATCAATACTTAGATAGTTTGTTGAAGATGGTACCAAGTGATGGTCAGGTGGGATATATATATGGGTGTATTGATTGAGTCTCTTATCGATTTCTTGTTTTAAGTCGGTGATGAAAGACTTGGACTCATTAGAACGTTGATTGGATCCTTTTTCAATATTTGCTTTCAAAATTTGAACATCATTATTTGCTTTTTGTTTTAAATCATTTAATTGTGCAATTCTCTTTTTCTTTCTTAAAATTAAATCATTTTTCATTATCTAGTAGTAATAATAATAAATAAAAAATTAGTATTAAAAAATTATTTAATAGAATTATAAAAAAAAAAAAAAAAAACTTACATCAATATCTTCTCTTATTGAACTTAATTCATTTGGTTCTAATAATTGATTTTCAACAACATGAATTAATCTTTGAAGTAATGGAGCATTTTGAGAGGTCGAATTATTATTATTATTATTATTACTATTATTATTATTAATGCTATTAAAATTATTAATGTTGTTATTTACAATAGGTTCAATTCTATTATTGTTATTGTTATTATTACTATTATTATTGTTATAAGAACCATTATTATTACTATTATTATTATTATTATTATTATTATTATTATTATTATTATTAATGCCATTATTATTATTATTATTATTATTATATCTATTCATATCCCAATATGGTACAGCCCCATCTTCTTCTTGATAATAGTTTCCTTCTTTTGATTTCTTTTTAGAGAGTTTCTTTTTAATTGAGATTAATTCTTCAAGTTCACCTTTTGGTTTTCTGGAGCAATTACTACAATGAGCACCAAATTGTTGACTATTTCTAAATGATGATTGAGGCCAAGTTTTTTTACAATATTTACAATAGTATCCTTTTTCAAATTCAATTGGATTGCCAGAGGTGTCGGTATGGATAAATTCTGGCTTTCTTTTTTTAGATGGCTTATAAGAATCTGGTGATTGATTTGGAACTGATACATTATCATCACTACCATATTGTGGAATTTGTGAATAATTATTATTGTTATTGTTATTATTACTATTATTACTATTATTATTATTATTCATTGAATTATAAGAAGAAATTGGTGGTAATTGTTCATGTTGTGAGTAATTGTTATTGTTATTATTATTGTTATTGTTATAAGAATTATAATTACTATCATTACTATGTTGGTTATTATGAAGTTGTTGTTGTTGGAACATTGATTGGGAAGCTTGTTGTTGATGTTGTTTACTTAACATTTGAAGATGTTGGTTAATTGTTTGTTGATTTAAAATTAAATGGTTATTTTGTCTCTGTTGTGGTTGTGATTGAATAGATTGTTGTTGATTTTGTTGTTGATTTTGTTGTTGAGGTTGTTGAGGTTGTTGTGGTTGTTGTGGTTGTTGTTGTTGTGGTTGGTTTTGTTGTTGTTTTGGTTGTTTTTGAGCAGACATAATTGGTTTTTGACGATTTTGTTGTTTTTGTGATGGCTTGAAAATACCGTCTTTACCTTTTAATCTCCATTTAATACCACAGGCATTACATAATGAACCTTTGCCAGATGGACCTCTTCTCCATGTTGGGGTTTGTGATGAGCCACAAAATTCACAACTTCTTGGTGCACTCATTGGAAGTAAATATTTATCAGTTTTATTTATTTGAGTTGGTTGAGGAGAAACGGATGAATTTGAGGTTGTTGTAGTTGTAGTTGTTGTAGTTGTTGGCGATTGTAAAATAGTATTTGGTGAAGTAGGCGATGGTAATGGAGAACTTGATGGAACACTAACTGCTGTTAATGATGTTGGTGTTGGTATTGGTGATGTAGATGCTGAATTTAAATTATTGTTATTACTTTCGATATTATTAATGTTATTATTATTATTACTATTATTAATAATATTATTATTATTTTTGTTATTACTATTTATATTTAATTGAAGTTTTTTAGTTTCTTTTTGTTGTTGATCTGATGTGTCTATTGGTTGTTGTTGTTTAAAACTAAATGGCGAAAAACCTTTAAAAATGGACTCTGTATTTTTATCGACAGGAGTATAATCAATGGGTATTTTTAAAATATTATTATTATTATTATTATTATTATTATTTTTATTATTATTATTATTATTATCTATTAAATTAATTATTGATTTACTATTATTATTATTATTATTATTATTATTATTATTATTATTATTATTATTATTATTATTATTATCAATATTATTTTCTAAATTATTATTGTCTAATATAATATCTAAAAGATTTGATTTATTATTATTTTTATTATTACTATTATTATTTGTATTTGAATTTGGTTGTTGACGATTTGAATTTAATGGTGAAATAATTTTATTATTATTATTATTTGTTAGTGATGTTATTGGATCAAAATTATTATTATTATTACTATTATTATTATTATTATTATTATTATTATTTATATTATTTTGTTTTATTTGTTGAAATTGTGTATGAAATTCCCCCATCATTTTGTATTATATAGTAAAAACAATGTAAATTTTTTTTTAGTGGGTGTTTGTGAGTGGGTAGTGTTGTGTGTATTTGTGGGGTATGTTAAATTTAATAATAATAATATTATTATTATTATTTTTATTAGAGAGAGTGTTTTTTTTTTTTTTTTTTTTGAATATAGTATCACCACACTATATCGATTAATTCTTGATCTTATTGGGTTAAGTGTGAGTATATGATTTTTTGAAATGTTTTCACTCACAAATACAAATTATTTAAAAAGATTATTCTTTTTTTAGTTTTTGGGTATGTTTTTTGTATGTTGCTAGCAAAGATTGAACTGTGTGCTAGTGTGTTAAAGTGTTAATTGATATATTTGGGTGTGGTATATTTGAGTGTGTTTATTACAAATAAATAATTTTTATCTATGTATGTGTGTGCGTGTGTGTGTATATGTGTTGAAAATATTTTTATTTATTTTTTTTTTATTTTTATTTTTTAATGAGTGAGTGTATATTTATATAATTTGTTTACTTTTTTCTTTTTTCTCTTTTTATTGAAATGATTAAAAATGTAGTAGTTATGATAGTATTATTGAGTGGGTTCAATAAATATTATTGTTATTGCAATGTTGTTATTTATAATTATTGTTGTTGAAATGTATACAGTGGTGGGTGTGATATATTTATTTAATATTATTTATAAAAAAAAAAAAAAAAAAATTGAAAAAATAAAATTATTAAAGAAAAAAAGTGTATAATAATATTGCTATTGTTGTTTTTTGAATAATTTATATATATATTTATTTATGGGTGTGTGTGTGTATGTGTGTTGAACTATAATTAGTGTTTTGATTGTTGTTATTAATTTAAAAAAAAAAAAAAAAATAAGGGTGGAAAATCTATAATTTGATAATAAAAATAATAATTAAAAAATATCGACTCGTTGTAATATATATTTTATAAAATTATGTGAAAAATACCTAAATATAAGAAATTTTTTTGGTTAATATAATTTTGAACTGCTGGCCAAACGCTTTTTTTTTTTTTTTTTTTTTTTTTTTTTTTTTTTTTTTTTTTTTTTTTTTTTTTTTTTTTTTTTTTTTTTTTTTTTTTTTTTTTTTTTTGGAAAAAATGATATAATGAACACGAGTGTGAGTGTGTGAGCAGTGTTTTTTTTTATTTTTTTTTATTTTTTTTATATTTTTTGTGATAGTGATTATTGTTTATTATTGAAAAAAAAAAAATAAACAATTCCAATAATTGATTTATTATGATCGTTCGTTTTTTTTAATTTTTTTTTTAATTTTTTTTTTTTTTTTAATCAAATAAAAAATTATATGATAATTAAATAATAAAAAAAACTATTATTACTTTTGTATTTTTTTGAAATTGATGAATAATGAAAAAAAAAAAAAAAAAAAAAAACAAATATGTGATTGTGGTGTTGGAAAAAAAAATTGAAAAAAAAAAAATTAATTAATTAATTGATTTAAAAAAAAAAAAAAAAAAAAAAAAAAAAAAACAATTAAATATATTTTTGATATTACTTTGATATATTTTTTTAATTAATTA
>NC_007088.5:7573676-7608676 GCF_000004695.1 Dictyostelium discoideum AX4 | reverse complement strand
CATAATAATTTTAATACACAAGTACCAAAAGTATCAATTAATTCAATGGTTTGATTTTGTTTTTTCATCTTCTCCTCAATGATTAATCTCTCTTGTGAACTTGATGCCGTTACTGATGCAATTGGTGTTGGTTGTCTAATTTGATTATGAATATTAATATTTGTACTATTATTTACAACAGTCGTTGATGATCTTGGTTTTGTTGATTCAACAACTTCTTTATTTGTACTTGATATTGTTATTGATGATGATGATGTTTTAACACCAATTGTTGGTTTATTTGTTGTTGTTGTTGTTGTTGTTGTTGGATTTGTTGTTGTTGGATTTGTTGTTGTTGGATTTGTTGTTGTTGGATTTGGTGTTGGTGAAGTAACATTAAAAGTTGCTTGTGATCTTGGTGGTGGTACTGGTTTCAATGTTGTTGGTTTTGTTGGTTGTGATGGCATTGATGATGATAATGATATTGGTGTTGGTGTTGGTTGTGGTGTATTCGTTGTAGTGTTGGTTGTTGATGGTGATGGTGAAGATGGTGTCGAATTACTTAATAAAGATGATGCTGATGATGATTTTGGTGTTGATGATATTTTCGTTGGTGTATTATTATTCGCTATATTATTATTACTATTATTATTATTATTATTTTCGCTATTTTCTATATTATTATTATTATTATTATTTGATTTTGATTTTATTGTAACCAAATTCATTCTAATTGACTCTTTAACTTTTAAAGAGACTTTTTTCTTTACTAAACCACTTGTAATTGGTTTTGTACTAATTAAAACGTCATTAAATAAATAAACTACTCTTTGTGATTCTTTACCACCTGGACCAATAACACTTAGATGACCTTCAAATACAAATCTTCTATGTGGTTCAGCAAGGTTTTCAAATTTACCAATGAAATTATTTTGAATCTCTGTTACTTTTGCAATATTCTCTGCCTCTCTCTTTTTTTCATTTACATATAATGCAACCTCTTGCATCTTTTTTAATGATAATTGTAAATTATTATAATCTAAATGATCACTCCATGTATTTTTTAATAATTCCTATTGAAAAAAAAAAATAAATAAAAAAACAAAAAAATAATAATTAATAATAAAATAATAAAATAATAAATAATTTAATAATTAATAAACTTACAGTTAATAATAAAGTATATCTTGGAATTCTTTGAATTGGTAAAATTAAATAAGTTCCAATTGATTTATAATTATCATTATATTCTTTTTCAACTATAAATGATTCGAATTTAGTATTACTTTTACGTAAATTATTAATTGCTTCAAAGAAAATACTATACTCTTTAACATATTGAGTATAAACTTTTAAGTAAAGTGTCTAATAAATAAAAAAAAAATAGATTATAAAAATTAGTATGAGTGTTTGTGTGTTTTCTTTGGGTTTTTTGTATATTTTTAATACTTTACAAATTGTTCAAAAATATCACCAATTGTTTGAGAATGTGACCAATTTTCAACTTTTGGTTTAATATTTTGTAATAGATTTTTATTATAGTTGATAATGACTTCAAGATTTGAAATTAGTAAACCGAAATGATCCAGTTTAATATTTAATTTTGAGGATTCCTCACGCATTGGATTGAAATAATGTGCCACTACATGATCTAAACTATCTATATAAACTTGTTCAGTTGCTAATAACTCTTTGACAATGTTATGTCTGTATGCTGCAAATCTAACACGTTTTTGATATGCTTTTCTTGCTAAATGTCCTCTAAAGAATGCTTGAATCTTTATCCATCTCTTTTCAAATGGTCTTGCTTTATCCAAAATTTGTGCAACTGATAATGGTGCTTTTGGTTTAACATTTGCTGGTGTTGACACAATTCTAGTTTGAAATGTTCTACTACCACCACCAGATTGTGTTAGACCACTACCACCATTACTAGACGAGGATAAAGAAGAAGGAGTTGAGGATGAGTGAGGAGCACCACCAGAATGAGATAAGCTACTACCACCGCCACTGCTACTGCCATTGCTATTGCCAGTTGAAGAATTTGAACTACCACCACCAAATGTTAATCTACTACCAGTTGAATGTGATAAAGTTGTACCAGAAGTTGTGAATCTTTTTGGTTCATTTGAAGTTAACTTTTTAAGTGATTGTCTTTTTATATGAGTTACATTTAATTTCTTTAAGATTTGTTCAGTGTCTGATAATTGTTTATCAGTGAATTGAATTAATAATGATTCTTCATCGGATAATTCTATTGGTTTTTCAAAGTCTGTACAATCATCTGCTAAAACTTCCAATGATTCCAATACTTTAAGTAAATTCTTTTTCTCTAGTAAATCTGGTACTTGGAATTGAAAATGTCTACTAATACCAATATCTTCCAATGCTTGAATGTAGAAACAAAGATTTTCCCTAATTTTAAAATTTAAAATACTTTCACCAGTGTGTATCTTTGGAATTGAGTTACTCTTTAAACATGACATTAATTTACATAATACAACTCCGTTCATTAATTTACCAAATAATAACAGTCCATCATTATCATCATGATGATCCTCACTTAATTTCTCTCCTAATATCTTTTCAATCCATTTCTTTATTGATAAACTTCTATGTAAAAATGATAAACAACTTTGAACTATATTTGAATTACCACCATTAATATTTGATTTTCTTAATGTTGATAAATTATTATTATTATTATTATTGGAATTATTATTTTCCATTTTTATAATAATTAATAAATATTTATAGAGATATATCTAAAAGATATATATAGTTTTTTTATTATTATAATTATTATAAAATTTTAAAAAAAATAAAAAATAAAAAATAAAAAATTTAGATTTTTTTTTTTTTTTTTTTTTTTTTTTTATGTGAATGGGTGGGTGAGTGAGTGATATGGTCAAATTATGTGAGTGCGTGTATGAAAAAAAAAAAAAAATAAAATAAAATAAAATGAATATAGAAAAATTAAAATGGAAAGGTTAATTTGGTAGATAAAATAACATGTATTTTATTTTATTTTATTTTTTTTTTTTTTTTTTTTTTTTTTTATGAAAAATGATTTTTTTTTTTTTTTTTTTTTTTGTGATTAAAAAAAGTGGAAAAAAAAAATAAAAAAATAAAATAAAAATTAAATAATTATTTTTGGTCCACCAAAAATATAACGGTTGTCTGTTTTGTGTTTTTTTTTTAATTTTTTAAATTTTTTTAATTTTATTTTATTTTTTAATTTTTTTTTTTTTTATTTCTTTTCAAATCTAAAAATATTTTGCCAAGATTATGAAACTAAGAATATTTGCATTTCTACTTTTTTCCAATTAAGTATTATTATTTTTTTTTTTTTACTTTAATGCAAAAAAGTTTGAAAAAAAAAAAAAGGTTATTGATTTACTTGAAAATTTAATTACAATATTTTAAATGAAGTGATATTTTATTAAAATTTTAAAAAAAATAAGCCAGACACCAGATAAAAAAAAAAAAAAAAAAAAAAAAAAAATCAAAGTGGCCGGGTGATTCAATGAAAATGCGAAAATTCTTTGTTTCGACAAAAAGCCAAAAAAAGAATAAAGTGAATTCTATTTATAAAATTAAATAATTTTTAATTTTATTCAATTTTTCCTTTTTTATTTTCAATGTATAAAAAAAAAAAATAATAAAAACAATAGGAAAATTATCCTTTTTTTTTAATCCAAATTTATAAGGTAATACACACAAAAAAAAAATACCATGAAAAGATTTTTTTTTTTAATTTTTTTTTTGAAAGTTTATTTTTTTTATTTTTTTTTTTTTTTATTTTTTTTTATTTTTATTTTTATTTTTTTATTTTTTATTTAATAATATACACCCCAATCTTGTACTTTTAATAATAATAATAAAATTTTAAAATATAATCAAAAAAATGAGTAAAAAATACGATAAATTAGGAAATGATGTATTCAATAAAGTTGAAAAAATTGTAAGTTGATTTAATTCTTTTAAAAATATGCTACCATTTTCATTTTTTTTTTTTTTTATTTTTTTTTTTTATTTTTAATTACTATTTTTTTTTTTTTTTAAAAATTATTATTATTATTTTTATTTTTATTATCTCAAAATCATAATTAATTAATTAATTAATTAAATAAATTATAGAATTCAGAATTATTCACATTAACATATGGAGCATTGGTTACACAATTAATAAAAGATTATGAAGATATTGAACAAGTTAATATAAAATTAGAACAAATGGGATATAATATAGGAATTCGTTTAATTGAAGAATTTTTAGCAAAATCAGGTATTGGTAGATGTTCAGATTTTATAGAGACAGCAGAAGTTATTGCAAAAGTTGGTTTTAAAATGTTTTTAGGTGTAAATGCTCATGTTGGTGATTGGGATGCAAATAGAAAGGAATTCCATTTAACAATTGAAGATAATCCATTGATTGATTTCGTCGAATTACCAGATCAATATAAACATAAACTCTACTATTCAAATATTCTATGTGGTGTAATGAGAGGTGCTTTGGAAATGGTTCAAATGAAAGTTAAATGCACTTTTGTTAAATGTACTTTATCTGATGATTCAACTTCAGAAATTAAAGTAGTTTTAGAAGAAGTTTTATCTGATATGATTCCAGTTGGTTATGATTAAATATTCATAATAATAATAAAAAAAAAAAAAAAAAAAAGTCATTGTGTGTTGGTTTTGTTTTGGGTATTTCTAAAATTAGTTATTTTTATTTTTTCCCGCTTTTTTTTTTTTCATTTTTTATTTATTCTATATATAAACATAAATAAACAATATTTGGATGAAAAATTATTATTTTTTCTCAATTTTAATTATTTAAATTGTTTTATTATAATATCTTATATATATATATTTTTTTTATTTTAATTTATTTTATTTAAATTAATATTATAATTTTAAATTTATTTTATTTTTATTTTTTTTTTTTTTTTTTTTAGATTGAAATTTTTTTATTTTTTTTTATTTTTTATTTTTTTATTTTTATTTCTTCACACACACAAAACGAATAATAGAAAAAAAAAAAAAAAAACAAACAATACTTTTATATAGTGTAGTAGCAGTGATAATAATAGTAATAATAATATTAAAAGAATGAATAATGATAAAGAAATAAATTCAGAAAAAAGTAAAAGAGCAATAAATCATTTTAGTAATAAAAAAGAGATAAAAAATTCCGACAGAAGAGGAATTCTATTTAGTAAATTACCTTCACAACAATTAAATCCCGATAGATATGATAATTTAATGACATTTTGGAATAATTCATTAATTGATATTTCAAAATCATGTAATATTTTAATTTTCACTCCAAAATTATTATCAACCTATTTTACTGTTGAAAATGTTTCACCAATTTATTTACCTTTAATTTTAGTAAGTATTATTATTATTATTATTATTATTATTATTATTATTATTATTATTATTATTATTATTATTATTATTATTATTATTATTATTATTATTATTATTATTATTATTATTATTATTTATTATTATTAACATTTTATAATTTAATTTAATTTAATTTATTTAATTTAATTTAATAATAGAATGAAATGATAAAAACAAAATTTATAGTTAAATATGAAGAATATATTAAAGATTATGGATGGTCAAAATGGGTATGGACAAAGATGGTTGTTCAACCATTTCAATATTATACAGGATTATCAACACCAAATACAGAGACAGAAAAGAATGTTAAATTTATATTACCAGAGATGATAAAAGATAAAGCGGAACAATTATATCAACATCAATTAAAGAATATGAATTCAACTACAGATAATATAATTTCATATATTAATTTAGAGAAATCAATTAAAGATTGGTATATTACAAGAGAAGAATTAGATTTATTATTATTAGTTTTATTTAGAGATTCAAAAGTATTAATTTTAACAAATAATAAAATAAAGAATATTAATAATAATAATAATGGTGAAGATAGAATAGGTATTAAATTTGCATTTGATGGTGAAAAAGTACAACCAATTCAAGAAACTGATTTTGGTATATTAAAATTACAAACTACTTATGAAACTTTGAAACAACAAGAATCGAAATTATTAACTGATATTGAAGAGATATCAAATACAATTAAGGAATCAATACGTATTAAACAAAAGAATCATGCATTATTACAATTGAAAAAGAAGAAACTATTGGAATCAATTTTAGAGAAAAGAGCAACTGCATCAACAAATATTCATGAGATTCTATTTTCAATTGAATCTGCTAAATCCAATCAACAAATCATTGAATCTCTATGTACTGGTGTTTCAACATTAAAGAAAGTGAATCAAGAGATTTCAGTTGACCAAGTTGATAGTATTCTTGATGATTATCAAGATGCAATCACAAATCAAAGAGAAATTGATGATGCTATGAAATCTGGTTTCAATAGTGTAGAATCATTATCATCTGCTGATATCGATGAAGATCAATTAGAAAAAGAATTGGATCAAATGTTACAAGATCATCTTACACTTGAAAAAGAAGAAAAACAAAAACAAAAACAAATTGAAAAAGAAAAACAACAACAACAACAACCACCAACCTCACAATTTAATCCAAATTTACCAATTCCATTAAAAAATGAAGAAGATGAATTATTAAAAGAATTAGAATCATTATCAGTTACATCAAATCCATTACCAAAACAAGATGAAAATAAACAAAAAACAAGTGAATTAATTTAAAATTTTAAATATATTTTTATTTTTGGTTTAATTTATTTACATTTTTTTTTTTTTTTTTTTTTTTTTTTTTTAGAGTAAGTTTCCTAATCTAATTTATTATTTAATAATTTCTTTGAAGATTTTAAATAATTTGATAGAATTGATAAAGGTGATAATTTCTTTAAAATTAAAAATAATGAAGATACGAAATAAATGTATCTTAATAGTGAGATGATTTGAAATTGTTGAGATATGATTGGATTGGTTGATTCTAAGTACAGAGTGTATAGAATGAAAGACCATAATCTAAAATGTTCTAATATCATTGCATACCATTTTCTATCAAAGATTGCACCAAATGAAGTTAAACCGAAATATACGAAAATAAAAGAACAAGTTACATTTGCAGATCCAATTTTATCCTCAAATAGTGAACGTAATGACAATGCTAAAAATGATGCTAAAAAATAATGAATAAACAAATAAATATTTAATGATGTTGATAATGATGCTTTAATTCGTAATTGGTCATCTTTTTCAGTTGGTATTGGAATACTTGATAAATCACCCATTCTATTGGTATCACCTTTTTTCCAACCTGGCCCATAGAAAATTGATTTCAATTTCTCTTTAACCGAGTTATATTGTTTTTGTTTTTCATAAATTTCAAACCAATGATGAACTTGTGACCATGTTGGATCACTTGATTCAAATTGGTGTACTAACCCATAGAAAACACGTTGATTTTCATTATTATTATTATTATTATTATTATTATTATTATTATTATTATTATTATTATTATTATTTTCACCAGTGGTGTTGGTGGTGGTGGTGGTGGTGTTGGTGATAGTATCTTCCTCTTGGAATGTTCCAAATAATCTATCCCAAATTATTAATGTACCAGCATAGTTTTTATCTAAATATTTTGGATTACGTCCATGATGAACTCTATGATGTGATGGTGTATTCATTATAAATTCAATTGGCCATGCTAATTTACCAATCAATTGTGTATGAATCCAAAATTGATTGATTGTATTGAATTGTTTATGAAATACATAAATACCTGGTGGTATGAAAAATCCAATTGGTAAAAATAATACCCATGAGAAATACATTTGAAATATACTTTGTCTTAATGCTGTTGTTAAATTATATTTATCACTTGAATGATGTGTAACATGTGTTGCCCACATAAAATTAATTTCATGTGCAAATCTATGAAACCCTTTTTTTTTAAAAAAAAAAATAAAATAAAATAAAATAAACACATATGTGTTAGTAATTTATATATATTATCACAACACACAACACACTCTTTTCCTCATTAAAAATATAAAAATATAAAAACTTAAAAATATAAAAACTTACAATAATAAACAAAATCAACAGCTAGTAAACAAATTATCCAGGCTAATATTGAAGATTCGGAAACATCGAAAAATCTATAATGTTTATAAATATATACGGCACCTACAAATTCAATTGATGATAAAATTGTATATGGTACAATTCTTTCTAAAACTACTGTTGATATACCTGTACCCATACTACTTAATGAATCACTTAATGAGTGATAATTCTTTTTCTTTTTAAAAAATACATTTATAACAAATTCCAGTAAAATTGATAATACAAATAAAGGAATGAAATCTGCTATATAATCATGGAAATAAACATCATCTTCTAATAATGTAAATTCTACCTATATATATTTTTAATAAATAATAAATTAGTACATATATATATTTTATGATAATTATTTTTTTTTTTTTTTTTTTATTCCATACCATTTTTTAAAAAAGGTTAATGCTATAGTTAAAAATAAACACTTTTTTTTTTTAATTTACTTTCAAAAGATAAAAGGGGTTCGAATTTTTCTTTTTTTTTTTTTTTTATTTTTTATTTTTTTTTGTTGTAATTAATTTAAAAAAAATAAAAAATAAAAAAAAGTGTTTTTATTGTTTAATTATTTTCAAAAAAAAAAAAAAATTAACAGACCCACCTTTAAAAAATAAAAAAATAAATAAAAAAAATAAAAAAATAAATTTAGATTTTTTTTTTATTAAAAATATCTTTTTTTTTTTTTTATTACTAAGGTTATATTAAAAAAACTAAAAATAAGCTTGTATTATTATGTTATATTAATATTGAAATAGGAGGATTATTGCGAATTAGAGTTTTATTTTTTTTATTATTTTTATTATTTTTTTTTTTTTAAGATGCCATTTATGTTTTGAAATGTGTGTCTAATTAAAAAAAGATATTTATACCCCCAAAAATCAATTGAAAATAATTTTAATTTATTTTTTTTTTTTTTGTTTTTTTTTAAAAAGTATAAAAAATTAAAATTAATTTTCAATACTAGAAAATAATTGCGAAATAATCTAATTTAATCACCAAGCAATAAGTTGAATCAATTTAAAAAGATTTTAATTAAAAAAAAAAAAATCCATTTTTTTTATTTTTTATTTTTTATTTTTTTTTTTTTATTTTTTTTTTTGGTTAAAAAAACAAGAAAAAAAAAAATTTGATCAAAAAAAAAAAAAAAAAAAAAAAAAACCAATATTTTTAAAAAGGATAAAAATACAACCCTTTTGTTTAGAAAACTTAAAAATAATAGTGATACTAAAATAAAACTTTTTAAAAAATTAATTTCCCAAAGCAAAATTTTGGGTTTTTTTTTTTTTTTTAGAAAAAAGGATTTACTAGGAAAAATTTAATTGGGGGGAAAGTTTGGGGAACTCCCCATACTATACCCGAAAAATTGTTATACTTTGGTTTTTCCCCCGGGAAATTTGTAAAAAAAAAATTTGGGGAAATTTTCAAATTATTAAAAATTTTTGATTTTTTAGGAAAAAATATTTTTGTTTGGAAAAAAAAAAAAAAAAAAAAAAAAATATAAGTTTCCCCCAAAAATTAAATACTCTTTTATTTAGTTTTCAATAATAATAAAAAAAAAAAAAAAAAAAAAAATATTTTAAGAATTAATATTGAAAATAATGGAAAAAAAAAAATATCTTTTTTTTTTTTAAAAAAAAAAACAACAGTCAACAGGTGGTATCAAAGGAAATTTTTAAACTGGTTCATATTCGTTTAAAATAAAATAAAAAAAAAAAAATACCAATTTACAAAAACAATCGTTCTATGAAATGCTTGGAAAAAAAAAAGAACGATCGTTTTGACGCACAAAAAAAAAAAATCAAAACATCATCGACGAAATCAAATGAAAAAAAGATATTTTTAAAGATATTTTGACATTTAATAAAAAAAAATGCATTTTTCTTCGTTTTTTTTTAAAAACCAACCATTCAAAAACCAGACAACACTTCACCAATTAATTTTATTTTTTTTTTATTTTTTTTTTTTTTTCGTCATCCCAATGTAACAGGTTTTTTTTTTTTTTTTTTTTTTTTAATCAATATTAAAAAGTCATCTGAATATTAGAAAGGTTTTTTTTTTTTTTTTTTTTATTGTTATTATTATTATTATTATTATTATTATTATTATTATTATTATTATTATCAATAATTAAAAAAAATGGTTTTAATTAAATCTCAACTTTTTTTTATATTTTTAATAATTGTCGGGTGTTATTCTCAAGTCCCCCCTCTTGTTCCAGATGAATATACGTGTTGGTTATTTAAATGAAATTTTTATTCTACCAAATTTCACAAAAGACACATTCGATTTTTATTCAAACATTTGTCAACCACCACAATTGATATTTCTTGTTCTGGGAATTTATATTCAAAAGAAATAAGTTTAATTTTAATTTTTTAATTTTTTAATTTTTTTTTTTAATTTAATATCAAAACTAATAAATATTAAATTTTTATTTTTTTATTTTTTTATTTTTAGGATGGTTTTTAATACCTGGTGGTACAAATAATATATTATTTCCATCTAATTTCTCAACCTGTTTTACTCTGATGGTGGAATTGTAAGTATTTTAAATTTTTTTTTTTTTTTTTTCTCAACAAAATTATTTACTAAAAAATTGAAAATTATTATTATTAAAGAACGGTTAATAATTTAAAAGTATCACCAGATTTTATATATACAAAAATATCCAGTGTCCAAATAGCAAAGTATATCAATATTAATGGAGTGGTAGGTGGAATTACTCAACCTTTACCTTCAATTAGATCCTTGTAAATATTTATTTTCTATAAAAAAAAAAAAAACAAAAAAAAAAAAAAAACTAAAATCTAATTCTTATTTCTTACATAAATTTTATTCATTTATTTATTTTTTTATTTTTTTTATTTTTTTTATTTTTTTTTATTTTAAAAATAAAAAGGACTATACATTCAAATGATTTAAATGGTACAACATTGAGATTGGAGCATATTAATAGTGGAATATATAATTTGGACATTTCTCCTGCTAATGTATATGTTTATCTAAACTCTGATGGCGCAAATCCATCTGGAACCTCAGTATTAGGGAATTTTTATGCCAATGTACATAACATAGTATCTTTTTCAATGTACAAATTAAACAATATAAATTTACAATTTTCTCTAATATTTGATTTTTCAACTATTAATTTTATGAAAACAATATCATCCAATCAATTATCAATATACCGTGCTCTTGGACAAATTAATCAATATTTATTTGACAATTCAAAAGTATCAAAATTTTATCTAAGTGCGACACTTGATGCACCAACTGAATATTATGATATGTCATCATTCGTTAATCACACCTATACAGCAATTACCCTTTTTCCAGGAAATCTTTATCATTTGAATGGGGCACTCCCAATAATTCCTCCAGAGAGTTGTGATTTTAATTTTTTATCAGGTAACTTGACGGTTTTTCCAAATAACCTTAATATGGGTCCATATTCTACAGTTTCCTTCTTTAATTCAATAAAAAATACACAATTCCCCACAAAATTTCTAGGTTCTGGTGGTTCATATTATTTTACAAATTCTCCAAATCTTTTTGTTGGTACAGTTGATAATTCATGGTGCACAACTGAACTATCTGTCCCAACTGGAAATTTAACAGGGTATGTTGATTATAAATTATTTATTTATTCAAATTACTTACTAATCTTTATTTTTTTTTATTAATTTAAAAATTTAGATTAATTCCATCTTGTTTTGCGTGTTATTTTAATGTAACAACGATAAATAGTTATTCAAAATTAACACAAAAATCAATGTTGACAAGATTTTCTGGTAATAAGTTTTCAAACTTTAATACAAAAACACCATGCACAACATTTAGACCAAAAGTAGAATTAATTAATGATGGTATATTTAATAAAGTAATGGTAACTGGTAATGATATTGGATTCGATGTAACATTATGGAAAATTAATTTAACAATTTCATTAGATCCAACAACATATGTTATTAATCAAAATGGTAAAAATTATACAGCAACAATGGTAGGAGCTAATAATAATTTGAAAAATGTTGAATATTTTCCAGTTTTATTCACAACTCCAAATAATGTTACATATACATTCCCAACAAATTATAATATTCCACCAATTATAAAATCAGTTTTAATTAAAAGCACAGGTAATGAAATTCAAGTAAGTGGTACACATTTTTCAAGTTATTTAGGATTTACAAATCAACAAGTTCAAATTCAAAATGTAGGTAATTGTTCAACAATTACAAGTAGTGACTTTTTCGGAGCACAATGTACAATGGAAAGTGGTAAACAATTACCAATTTCAAATTCAACAATTCCATTACAAATAATTTCAATTGAAAAAGATTCATTCAATGTAAAAGCATATATTAAGATCGAATCAAATTTCGATAATAATCAAGTTTGTCCAAATGATTGTTCAACATCAGTTGGAGTTAATTCAATTTGCGATTTAAGTTCAGGTGCTTGTAAATGTTTACCAGGATTTGTTGGTAGTGATTGTTTAGGTATTGAATGTTCAGTTCCAGATTGTTCAGGTAATGGTCATTGTGATTATACCATAGGTGAATGTATTTGTAATTCATCTTATCAAGGTAGCGATTGTTTATTACCACTCATTCCTTGTCCAATTTATGGCTCTTTACCATGTAATGGCGGCTCAAATACTTGTAATAATCAAACTGGTATTTGTACTTGTGATTCATCTCACCAAGGAAATGATTGCTCATTACCATTGATTGAATGCCCAATAGTTAGTGGATTACCATGTAACGGTGGTTTAAACACTTGTAATAATAAAACTGGTACTTGTGGTTGTGATTCATCTCACCAAGGAAATGATTGCTCATTACCATTGATTGAATGCCCAATTGTTAGTGGATTACCATGTAACGGCGGTCTAAACACTTGTAATAATCAAACTGGTACTTGTGGTTGTGATTCATCTCACCAAGGAAGTGATTGCTCATTACCATTGATTGAATGCCCAATAGTTAGTGGATTACCATGTAACGGTGGTTTAAATACATGTAATAACCAAACTGGTACTTGTAATTGTAGCTCATCGTTTCAAGGAAGTAATTGCTCATTGCCATTGGTTCCATGTCCAATATTCAGTTCATTACCATGTAACGGTGGTTTAAATACATGTAATAATCAAACTGGTACTTGTGATTGTGGACCTTCAAATCAAGGTAGTGATTGCTCATTGCCAGTAATTGATTGCCCAACATCTAATGGATTGCCATGTAATGGTGGTTTAAATACATGTAATAATCAAACTGGTACTTGTAATTGTGATTCATCTCACCAAGGAAGTGATTGCTCATTACCAGTAATTGATTGTCCAGAATCTAATGGATTACCATGCAATGGTGGTTTAAATACATGTAATAATGAAACTGGTATTTGTAATTGTGATTCATCTCACCAAGGAAATGATTGCTCAGTACCATTTGTTGAATGTCCAATGACTACTGGGGTAGCATGTAATGGTGGTTTAAATACATGTAATAATCAAACTGGTACTTGTGATTGTGGACCTTCAAATCAAGGTAGTGACTGTTCATTACCATATATTGATTGTGATCCAGTAGATTGTAATTCAAACGGTGTGTGTGATACAATTAAAGGTGAATGCAATTGTAAAGAAAATTCTTGGTCAGGTCCAACTTGTTTAATACCATACCATTATATAACTTCAACAATACCTTCAACAACCAATGGTGGTGTTGCAAGCTTTATTGGCTTCTTTGGTGATACTCATAATAATCTATCAATCACAATTGGAAATTTACCATGTCCATTACTATATAATTCAACAACAGTTTTAAATTGTACAGCACCTCCAGGTTTTGGTGTAAAGCTTGTAGTTGTAGCTCAAAATAACATTACATACTCTTATAATAAATATCAATATTTAAATATTAACAATCAAACATGTCCAAATAAATGTTCAAATCAAGGTACATGCAATACTTTAAATGGTCAATGTAAATGTAATAATGGATTCAATGGTGCAGATTGTAGTGGTATCATTAATCCAGGCGGAGGTAATAACGGAGGAAGCAATAGCGATAGCGATGGAGGTAATAACGGAAACCCACCAACTGATACTGGTGTCGATCCAGGTACTGGTAATACAACAATTTCAAATCAAGAAGTTCAATTCCAAATCTTTTTCAAATCATTATACGAAATTGATTTTAATGGTAATATAGTAGCAACATATTCTCTTCAAAACAGTTGGACAACAAACTCAACAGATACCGAAAATGAAATTATTTACACATTATCTCAAACAATTCAAAGCAATTGCTCAATTATTTCAAAGATTGAAGAAATTACAAACAGAAATGGTAAAGAATATACATTTGCAGATGAAACATTTAATTTACAATATGGTTCAATTAAATTTAGTATTGGAATTCATAACTATTCATACAAAAATAATTTAAATACTTTAAAATTAGAATTAGTTTCATCAGTAGATCAAATAAATTCAGATGATAATGAATGTAATGAAATGGATACATCAATTAATACAATCAATAATAAAGATGGTGAATCTACTTTCAACTATATTAAAATTTCAAAAAATAATAAAATTTTAGAAGGAAGATTTATAAACAAGTTAGTTTCAGACGGAAGACCAACATATTTAATAACTTCAATGAAAAATGAAAGTAAGGATTCAATTTCAATTTCATTAGATTTACCACATTGCATTGAATCTTGTATCATTGATCCAGATTTCTCAGTCTTAATTAGTCCAGAATTTAAAAATGAATGTGGTAATTCAAAAGATGGAAGAAAAAGTTATGTTATCCCAGTCGCTGTAGTTGCAAGTGTTGTTGGTGTTTCCGCAATTGGTGCAATTGGTTTTTTAATTTATCGTAAAAAAGGTGAAAGTGTTCTTTTAAACAAGTTAAAAAAAATTAACAAATAAATAAAATTTCAACAATTTTTTAATTTTCTCATCAATTTTTTTTTATATATAATAAAAAACCCTATTTGTAGTTTGATGTTTATAATTAATACGTGTCTTAAAAAAAAGGTCCTGATCAGAAACTAATTAAGGGTAGTCTCATAGAAAATAAAAAAATAAAAGTAAAAAAAAAAAAAAAGGCGACAAACCCACCAGAGCCACATAAAATTACTTTTCACCAATTTAATGCTTAAATTTTTTGTACATCCAATCACCCTTATCAGAAACAAAATCGTCAAAAAAAAAAGATATTTTTAGAAAATATCTAAAAAAAAAAAAAAAAAAAAAAAACTTTAATAAAAACACATGGTTTTTAAAAAAAAAAAAAAAAATAACAATTTGTTTCAGAGAAAAAAAAAAAAAAAAAAATACACAAAACGTCAACATAGGAGATTTTTTCAGATATTTTTTAAAAAAAAAAGAAAAAAAAACAATGAACATTTTCAGCAAGTTTCTTTCTAAATTTTTTGATTTTTTTTTTTTTTTTAATTCGTTTCATTATATAACAAATAAAATGATTTCGTTAAAATTTAAATTACTACTTTTTTTAATATTTTTAAATTTTATTGGTTGTTTATCAGTCAATCCTATTCCGAGTGAATATAATTGTTTGTCAACATTGATACAAGATTATAACCTTTTAAAATTCACCAAAGATACCAATAACCAATATGTTGATATATGTACAACCGCTAATACTGATATAGTTTGCACGACCAATCTAAATATTAAAACGTAAATTAATTATTTTTATTTCATTTTTTTTATTTAAAATATAATAATTAGATTTTTTTAAATTATTAACTAATAATTTTTTATTTTTTTTTTTTTTTTATTTTTTTTTTAGATTAGCTTTGAATAGTGGTGGAACAGATAATATATTAGACCCATTAAATTTTGTAAATTGCTTTCCTCAAATGGATGAATTGTATGTTTTTTTTTTTTTTTTTAGTCAAAAATAATTCCAAAAAATATATTAATAGTAATTAAATAATAATTTTAGAATAGTTAAAAATTTAAAAGTGACCCCAAATTTTATATATTACAAATTTCCAGCTGCCAATACAGTAAGGTATTCAAATATTTCTGGAATATTAGGTGGAATTACACAACCTCTACCTGCATATAGATTAATGTAAAATATAATTTTTGTTTTATATGTTAATACATAGATATATATATATATAATATTAAAATAATTTTAATTTTTTCAAAAATAAATAATTTTAAGTGAATTATTTAGCGATGACTTAAATAATACAATATTTAGAATGCAGTATTTAGATAAAGTTACATATTCATTAAATATGTTTTCATCTGATAGTTATTATTATTTAAATACAGATGGAGCAAATTCAGATGAATCATCAATCTTAACAAATTTTAGAATTTCTTTGAATAGTATATCAGATTTATCAAGTTATAAAAAATTAAGAGGTGTTACATTTAAAATTTCTCCAAGATTTGATTACTCAACTATTTCATTTTTAAAGAAATTACAAATTACTGATCAATCAGGAATGCTAACAATCTATGATACATTCAATCAAAATGCTACATTAGATCAATATATATTTGATAATTCTATTATTCCTTATATATATGTTTCAGCAATATTCAAGAAACCAAAGGAATTCTTTGATATAACATTATTTAAAAACCACACTTATAAATCCATTACATTGGTTCCTGGGACATCATTTAATATCAATGGATCATTTCCCTTAATTGTTCCAAAGAATATTGAAATATCCTTTATAGGAGGTTATTTAACAGTTTTCCCAAACAATCTAAATTTTAATCCAGATATTACAACAAATTTTCAAAATTCAATAAAAAGTGAACAATTCCCTCCTTTTTTAGGTTCTGGTGGTTCATTTGATTTTACAGGAACAACCAAATTTACTGGCACAATTGATAAATCATGGTGCACAACTGAAATAGCTGTTTCACTGGGAAATTTAACAGGGTATGGTTTTAATTATTATTTCTTTATTATCATAATTCTTATTTTTATTAATTCTTTTTTTTTTTTTTTTTTTTTTTTTTTTTTTTTTTTTTTTTTTTTTTTTTTTTTTTTTTTTAAACCAAATATTCAGATTAGTTCCATCTTGTTTTGCATGTTATTTTAATGTAACAACAGTAAATAGTTATTCAAAATTAACACAAAAATCAATGTTTTCAAGATTTGCTAGTAATAAGTTTTCAAACTTTAATACAAATACACCATGCACAACATTTAGACCAAAAGTAGAATTAATTAATGATGGTATATTTAATAAAGTAATGGTAACTGGTAATGATATTGGATTCGATGTAACATTATGGAAAATTAATTTAACAATTTCATTAGATCCAACAACATATGTTATTAATCAAAATGGTAAAAATTATACAGCAACAATGGTAGGAGCTAATAATAATTTGAAAAATGTTGAATATTTTCCAGTTTTATTCACAACTCCAAATAATGTTACATATACATTCCCAACAAATTATAATATTCCACCAATTATAAAATCAGTTTTAATTAAAAGCACAGGTAATGAAATTCAAGTAAGTGGTACACATTTTTCAAGTTATTTAGGATTTACAAATCAACAAGTTCAAATTCAAAATGTAGGTAATTGTTCAACAATTACAAGTAGTGACTTTTTCGGAGCACAATGTACAATGGAAAGTGGTAAACAATTACCAATTTCAAATTCAACAATTCCATTACAAATAATTTCAATTGAAAAAGATTCATTCAATGTAAAAGCATATATTAAGATCGAATCAAATTTCGATAATAATCAAGTTTGTCCAAATGATTGTTCAACATCAGTTGGAGTTAATTCAATTTGCGATTTAAGTTCAGGTACTTGTAAATGTTTACCAGGATTTATAGGTAGTGATTGCTTAGGTATTGAATGTTCAGTTCCAGATTGTTCAGGTAATGGTTATTGCAATACTACCATAGGTGAATGTATTTGTGATTCATCTCATCGAGGTAGTGATTGTTCAATATTATTTATTGAGTGTGATCCACTAGATTGTAATTCAAATGGTGTATGTGACACAACTAAAGGTGAATGCAATTGTAAAGAAAATTCTTGGTCAGGTCCAACTTGTTTAATACCATACCATTATATAACTTCAACAATACCTTCAACAACCAATGGTGGTGTTGCAAGCTTTATTGGCTTCTTTGGTGATACTCATAATAATCTATCAATCACAATTGGAAATTTACCATGTCCATTACTATATAATTCAACAACAGTTTTAAATTGTACAGCACCTCCAGGTTTTGGTGTAAAGCTTGTAGTTGTAACTCAAAATAACATTACATACTCTTATGATAAATATCAATATTTAAATATTAATAACCAAACATGTCCAAATAAATGTTCAAATCAAGGTACATGCAATACTTTAAATGGTCAATGTAAATGTAATAATGGATTCAATGGTGCAGATTGTAGTGGTATCATTAATCCAGGCGGAGGTAATAACGGAGGAAGCAATAGCGATAGCGATGGAGGTAATAACGGAAACCCACCAACTGATACTGGTGTCGATCCAGGTACTGGTAATACAACAATTTCAAATCAAGAAGTTCAATTCCAAATCTTTTTCAAATCATTATACGAAATTGATTTTAATGGTAATATAGTAGCAACATATTCTCTTCGAAACAATTGGACAACAAATTCAACAAACAGCAAAAATGAAATTATTTACACATTATCTCAAACAATTCAAAGCAATTGCTCAATTATTTCAAAGATTGAAGAAATTACAAACAGAAATGGTAAAGAATATACATTTGCAGATGAAACATTTAATTTACAATATGGTTCAATTAAATTTAGTATTGGAATTTATAACTATTCATACAAAAATAACTTAAATACTTTAAAATTAGAATTAGTTTCATCAGTAGATCAAATAAATTCAGATGATAATGAATGTAATGAAATGGATACATCAATTAATACAATCAATAATAAAGATGGTGAATCTACTTTCAATTATATTAAAATTTCAAAAAATAATAAAATTTTAGAAGGAAGATTTATAAACAAGTTAGTTTCAGACGGAAGACCAACATATTTATTAACTTCAATGAAAAATGAAAGTAAGGATTCAATTTCAATTTCATTAGATTTACCACATTGCATTGAATCTTGTATCATTGATCCAGATTTCTCAGTCTTAATTAGTCCAGAATTTAAAAATGAATGTGGTAATTCAAAAGATGGAAGAAAAAGTTATGTTATCCCAGTCGCTGTAGTTGCAAGTGTTGTTGGTGTTTCCGCAATTGGTGCAATTGGTTTTTTAATTTATCGTAAAAAAGGTGAAAGTGTTCTTTTAAACAAGTTAAAAAAAATTAACAAATAAATAAAATTTCAACAATTTTTTTATATATATAATAAAAAACCCTATTTGTAGTTTGATGTTTATAATTAATACGTGTCTTAAAATCATATCAAATAAATTTAAATTTTTTTCATAATTACTTATATATACATATCAAAGAGTTTAAAAAGAAAATCATAAAAAGGAAAAAATTAATTTCATATTTATTTTAAAGTTTTTACAAAAAGTATTTATTTTATTATTTTATTAAATGTATTATTATTTATTATTATGTACATGTATTTCCAGAATTATAAAGAAGGGAAAATAAAAGTGGTCACTGGTTAATTTATATTAATTTTAATTGTATTTGAATAATGTAATTTCTTATTGATTGTAATTGTTAATAAACCATTTTCAAATTGAGTATTGATTGAATATAAATCTAATTGATATAAAACTTTTGTTAAATCTAAATATCTTTTAAAATTACCAAATGATCTTTCTGAAATAAACTTTTTATCACTTGATTTTGTTTTATTTTCATCTTCTTTATTCTCTTTAGTAGCGGTGGTTGTAGTAGATACAGTTCTGTTGTCAGATTTTGATTTTGGTTTAATATCATCTTCAAACTTCTTCAATTGATGCTTCATCTTCTTTTCTATCTAAAAGTTGATGATGTTGATGTTGATTTTTCTATAACTAAATTGTTGTTGTTGTTGTTGTTGTTGTTGTTGTTGTTGTGTTGTTTATTTAAATCTTTTCTTTCACCTTGAATAGTGAGTATTGAATCTTTAATGTCAATTTCAATTTGATCTTTTGAAATACCTGCTAACTCTGTTTCAATGATTAGTTTATCATTTGTAATTGTTACATCCATTGGTGGTAGTATATCAATAATTGTTTTATTGCTTTTATTGGTTGAGCATTGTCTTTTACAATTTTCAAAATTATTATTATTAAGAGTATTTAAAATATCAAAGATTGTTGCCATTTTCTGATTAATTTATCAATTTATTAATTTATTAATTTATTATTTATTTATTTATTTATTTATTAATCTATTATTTATTTATTTATTTATTTATTTATTTATTTATTTATTTATTTATTTATTTGTTTTTGATTTAATGAAAAAAAAAAAGAAAGGTTTTCAAACTATTTATATTATTTTTTTTTCATTTTGAAAATATTTTTATTCTTAAAGTTGTGAATCACCATTACATGGGAGTCATTCACAATAATTATTTTACACGAACATTTTATGAATCATTGCTATTTTATAACTTAACTTCCACTGAAAAACATTGTAGGAATAAATGAAAAATAATTGGAAATTAAATGAAATTTTTGAAAAAAATAAAAAAAATAAAAAGGGGTAAAAAATCTGGAAATAAAATTTAAAAAAAAAAAAAAAAAGAGACTAAACACTAAAAATAACTTTTTTTTTTTTTTTTAATTTTTATTTAAATTTTTCTCATCGGATTGAAATACATTAAAATATAAAAAATAATTTTGGTGCATTCTGATTATCCATCATTACCACCACAAAAATTATTAACTTTCAACTGCCTAAAAACATTTTCTGTTCACTAATTGATTAAGTGTTATTTTGGGTCTTTTATATTAATTTTTTAAAAGGTAACTGTTAAATTAAAACGTAATTTTATTTTGATTGTAAAATTAAAATAAATCTAAATATAAAAAAAGTAAATCCTGCATTTTTTAACCTTTTTTTATATTTAAAACACCTTTAATTTTTAATTTAAATGATTTTTGGTGAAACATGTGACCTACCACACCACCCCACCCCCCTAAAAATAAATAAAAAAAATAAAAAAAAATATAAAAAAAATGATATGTTTATACATTTAAGTTAGAAGACCAAATTAACAATAATGAAATTAAAAAAAAAATTGAAAAAAAAAAAAATAAATATAAAACATATAAAATTATAATAAAGAAAAAAAACACTTATTCATTTTTTTAATTTTATTCCTATTTATAAATAAATAAAAATGTTATTAAAAGAAAATCATAAAAAATCAATATTAATACCTATAAAAGATAAAAGTTTTTTCAAAAAAACAAAAGGATTTCCTCAATTTGATTTTATTGAAAACCAAACTAAAATTGGATTATATGAATATTTTACAGATAATTATGATTCACCGAGTGTAATAGTATCAATATCATTAATTACAAATTTTATAAAATTATTTACATTAAATAATGAAAATCTAGATTTTAAAATCGTTAAAAATGTAATTAAATCAATTGATTGGGAAAAAGGATATTTAAATAGTATAAATGCTATTGAAATGGAGGAACTATTAAAAAAAACAAATTTAAATGATGCAATTTTAAATCATCATTTTTCAAATGAAATGTAATAATTAATTTTAATTAGCAATATATATATATATATATTATTTCAAAACTAATAAAGTATATTTTTTTTTTTTTTCCTTTTTTTTTTTTTTTTAGTAATACTTTTTATTTTGGAGATATTGAAAACCCAATTTTAGTTAAATTCATTGAAGAATATTTCCAAGAATGTGGATTTGAAGTTAAAAAATTTCCTTTTAATCATTATATTATTGATATTAATGATATTGACAATAAAACCAAAGTAATTTCTAAATTAAATTCTATAATTTCAGATGATGATAATATTGTTCCTTTATCAAAATCTGATGCATATTATATAGATGACAATTATAGATACAAAACGGAATTTTCAATAAATGAATTACTTTGGGCAATTGAAAATGGTTTAGCTTTTGGTTATAAAATTAATAATAATAACAATAATAAAGTCAATAGAGTTGTTGATGAAAATGATGAAAACAATATTAATAATTATTATAATAATAATAATTTAGTTTGTTGGAATTTTATTAAATCTGATGGAAAATCATCAAATTTATTTACATTACCAGAGTTTAGATGTAAAGGTATTGCATTAAAAGTTAAAGCAAAATTAACATTATCATCAATTGAAAATAATATTATACCACTATGTTCAACAGCACATGACAATACTAAATCAAATTCTCTCATTGAAAAATTAGGTTTTAAATATTCCTATTCTATAGCAGTAATGGTAATATCAAAAAATAAAATTAATTTTTAATTGTGAAAATACATTTAGATAATAATAATAATAATAATAATAATAATAATAATAATAATAATAATAATAATAACAATAATAATAATAATAATAACACACAATATATTCAAAAATAAAATAATAAATACTTTAAATAAAAAAAAAAATATTTAATTTAATATTTCTTTTTCCTTTTTTTTATTTTTTATTGTTTTATTTAATATTTAACATTATAGAGAAGGGAAAATAAAGGTGGTCACTGGTTAATTTATATTAATTTTAATTGTATTTGAATAATGTAATTTCTTATTGATTGTAATTGTTAATAAACCATTTTCAAATTGAGTATTGATTGAATTTAAATCTAATTGATATAAAATTTTTGTTAAATCTAAATATCTTTTAAAATTACCAAATGATCTTTCTGAAATAAACTTTTTATCAGTTGATTTTGTTTTATTTTCGTCTTCTTTGTTCTCTTTAGTGGTGGTGGTGGCTGTAGATACAGTTGTATTATCAGATTTTGATTTTGGTTTAATATCATCTTCAAACTCTTCAATTGATGCTTCATCTTCTTTTCTATCTAATGATGTTGTTGATGATGTTGATTTTTCAATAACTAATTGTTTTTGTTGTTGTTGTTGTTGTTGTTGTTTATTTAAATTCTTTTTCTTTTCACCTTAAATAGTGAGTATTGAATCTTTAATGTCAATTTCAATATGATCTTTTGAAATACCTGCTAACTCTGTTTCAATGATTAGTTTATCATTTGTCATTGTTACATCCATTGATGGTAGTATATCAATTATCGTTTTATTGCTTTTATTGGTTGAGCATTGTCTTTTACAATTTTCAAAATTATTATTATTATTATGAGTATTTAAAATATCAAAGATTGTTGCCATTTTCTGATTAATTTATCAATTTATTAATTTATTTATTTATTTATTTGTTTTTGTTTTAATCAAAAAAAAAAAAAAAACTATTTATGTTATTTTTTTTTTTCATTTTCAATCACCATTACATCGAAGTTATTCACAAAAAATTATTTTACACGAAGATTTAATGAACCATTGTTATTTTATAGCTAAACTTCCACTGGAAAACATTGCGTAAGTAAATGAAAAACAATTGAATAATCACAAACATTTTTTTTTTTTTTTTTTTAGTTAAATTTCAAAACCAACTTGTACTTCAACTTTAGGTTCAAATATAATTTTATTTTTAATAAAAATAAATAAACTTTTTGAAAAATTTTTATTTTTTTTTTTTATTTTTTTTTTTTTTAAAAATTTACTTTAGAATTTTTTATTTTTATATAACCCTTTAATTAATATTGTTCCTATTGTTGTAAATAATTCAATTATTGAAAATTTTATTATAGGGAAATTGCCCATAACAATAATATTAACAAATGATAATATTTATTAAGATTTAGAAGGATTTTTTTATTTTGTCTTTACGCTGGGACCAAAGCAGTAGGGCGTGACCGATAAGGGATCCACTGTTAGTGCTTTTTGCAAACTATTCCACAACGCAGTCCGAAACAATTCGGCCTGCAATTTTTAATTCTATCCTAATTGGATAAACTTTTAATAATTAAAGAAAAAAATAAATAAAATAAAATAAAATAAAATTAAATAAAGATTTAAAATTTAAAATCACAATGTGTACACTTTTTGTTTTTTTATTTATTTTTAATTATTTATGCAAGATGTTTATGCAATTATGTAAGAAAATTCAACTGATGAACAATATAATGTATGATTTGTAATTTAAATTGAAATTAAAAAAATAAAAAAAATATATCTAAAATAATATTAATTTATCATAATTAAAACAAAAACACTTTGTCATTTTTTTAAAAACACTTTTTCATTATTTTAATTAATTAATTAATTTTTTTTTTTCTTATTTGTTCTATTTTATATCTGTTTTTTTTATATTTTTTTTTTATTTTTTTTTTTTTTTTTATTTTTTTTTTTATCTCCATAAAAATGTTTAAAAAAGAAAATTATCAATTCGGTTTCAATCATTGGTGGTAATTTATAAATAATTCTTTTATTAGTTTTATTAATTATTAGTATTTTTCGTGTTTTATTATTAATAAAATTTAATAATATTTAATGTTTTTAAATTAATTTTTTTTATATTAATTTAAAAAACATTGGTTATCATTTAAATTTAAGGTTGATTTTTTATAGAGTAATTTATTAAAAAAAAATATTATTTTCATTTTTAATTTTATCCCTATTAATTAACAAATAAATAAAAATAAATTAATAAATAAATAAATAAATAAATAAATAAAATAAATATGTTATTAAAAGAAAATAATAAAAAATCAATATTAATACATATAAAAGATAAAAGTTTTTTCAAAAAAACAAAAGGATTTCCTCAATTTGATTTTATTGAAAATCAAATTAAAATTGGATTATATGAATTTTTTACAGATAATTATGATTCACCGAGTGTAATAGTATCAATATCATTAATTACAAATTTTATAAAATTATTTACATTAAATAATGAAAATTTAGATTTTGAAATCGTTAAAAATGTAATTAAATCAATTGATTGGAAAGAAGGATATTTCAATAGTTTTAATGCTATTGAAATGGAGGAACTATTAAAAAAAACAAATTTAAATGATGCAATTTTAAATCATCATTTTTCAAATGAAATGTAATAATTAATTTTTATACATATTATTTCAAAACTAATAATTTCTTTTTTCCTTTTTTAATTTATTTATTTAGTAATACTTTTTATTTTGGAGATATTGAAAATCCAATTTTAGTTAAATTCATTGAAAAATATTTCCAAGAATGTGGATTTGAAGTTAAAACATTTCCTTTTAATCATTATATTATTGATATCAATAATATAGATAATAAAATCAAAATAATTTCTAAATTAAATTCAATAATTTCAAATGATAATAATATTGTTCCTTTATCAAAATCTGATGCATATTTTATAAATGACAATTATAAATATAAAACGGAATTTTCAATAAATGAAATATTTTGGGCAATTGAAAATGGTTTAGCATTTGGTTATAAAATTAATAATTATAATAATAATAATAATTATAATAATAAAAATAAAAATAATAATAAAGTCAATATAGTTTTTGATGAAAATGATGAAAAAGAAAAGAAAGTTAAAAATAGTAATGATTTAGTTTGTTGGAATTTTATTAAATCTGATGGAAAATCATCAAATTTATACACGTTACCAGAATTTAGATGTAAAGGTGTTGCATTAAAAGTAAAAGCAAAATTAACATTATCATCAATTGAAAATAATATTATACCATTATGTTCAACATCACATGATAATATAAATTCAATTTCTCTTATTGAAAAATTAGGTTTTAAATATTCCTATTCTATGGCAGTAATGGTAATATCAAAAAATAAAATTAATTTTGAATAATAATATTAAATAAATAAAACAATAAAAAAAAGGAAAAAAGAAATGTTAAATTAAATGCTTTTTTTTTTATTTTAAAGTATTTACAAAAAAGTATTTATTATTTTTTATTAAATATATTATTATTTATTATGTACATGTATTTTCAGAATTGTAAAGAATAGGAAAATAAAGGTGACCACTGGTTAATTTATATTA
The DNA here is from genome assembly GCF_000004695.1 of Dictyostelium discoideum AX4. NCBI lineage: Eukaryota > Evosea > Eumycetozoa > Dictyosteliales > Dictyosteliaceae > Dictyostelium > Dictyostelium discoideum. Next base: position 7,582,506 of record NC_007088.5, on the reverse strand, counting down.
ATTTTAATTGTATTTGAGTAATGTAATTTCTTATTGATTGTAATTGTTAATAAACCATTTTCAAATTGAGTATTGATTGAATTTAAATCTAATTGATATAAAACTTTTGTTAAATCTAAATATCTTTTAAAATTACCAAATGATCTTTCTGAAATAAACTTTTTATCACTTGATTTTGTTTTATTTTCATCATCTTTGTTCTCTTTAGTGGTGGTGGTTGTAGTACTGGTGGCTGATTTTGGTTTAATGTCATCTTCAAACTCTTCAATTGATGGTTCATCTTCTTTGCTATCTAATGTTGATGGTGATGTTGATGATTTTTCACTAACTAATTGTTGTTGTTGTTTATTTAAATTCTTTTTCTTTTCACCTTGAATAGTGAGTATTGAATCTTTAATGTCAATTTCAATATCATCTTTTGAAATACCTGCTAACTCTGTTTCAATGATTAGTTTATCATTTGTCATTGTTACATCCATTGATGGTATTATATCAATAATTGTTTTATTGCTTTTATTAATTGGACATTGTCTTTTACAATTTTTAAAATTATTATTATTAAGAGTATTTAAAATATCAAAGATTGTTGCCATTTTTAAAATTTTTTTTTTTTTATTTATTTAATAATAATTAATTTTATTTTTTGTTTACTTTTTTATTTGTTTTTGTTTTTGTTTTTGTTTTTGTTTTTGTTTTTGTTTTTGTTTTAAAAAAAGAAAGATTTTTAAACTATTTATATTATTTTTTTTTCATTTTGAAAATATTTTTATTCCTAAAATTGTGAATCACCATTACATGGAAGTCATTCGCAAAAAATTATTTTACACGAACATTTTATGAATAATTATTATTTTATAACTTAACTTCCACTGAAAAACATTGTGAAAATAAATGAAAAATAATTGAAAAATAAATGAAATTTTTTAAAAAAAAAAAAAAAATTAAATAGGAAAATGGGTTATGTAAAACTTGAATACCTCATAATGGGAATATAAACTTTTCTTATAACTTTAAAACTTGAATCCCTCATAATGGGAATATGAACTTTTTTTATAACTCTTCAATAATTTTTTATGATAAAAAAAAAGTGATACATCCTTGATAAATATTTAATTTGACACTTTAAAATTTTTTTTTTTTTTTTTTTTAAAAAAAAAAGATTTAATTTTATTTATTTTTAATATGAATTTAGTATATAAACATAGAACGCTCCAGATTACACAAGGTCTTATAAAATATAAAAAAATTGAATTTAATCATTCTGTTTTTTTTTTTTTTTTTTTTTTTTTAAGTTAGAATCATTCATTTTTTATAATTATTTTTTTTATTTTGAAGAATAATTAAAGGGAATACATTTTATATTAAAAAATAGATTTAAAAAAAAAATAGTTTAATAAAATTTTTAGAAAACAATTTAAAAATAATTATAACAAATATGTATTTAAATAAATTGAACAGTATTTACTGTTTTCATGAAATTAAAAAAGAAATTATAGAACACACTTTTACTTTTTTTTTTTTTTTAATTTTTTTTTTTTTATTTGTTTATTTTTTTTTTTAATTTATTTTTTATTTTTTTTTTTTTGGTGTTATTATTTAGTGGGTTTTTGAGCTTATAAATAAATAAATATGTTAGTAAAAGAAAATAATAAAAAATCAATATTAATACATATAAAAGACAAAAGTTTTTTCAAAAAAACAAAAGGATTTCCTCAATTTGATATTATTTGAAAACCAAATTAAAATTGGATTATATGAATTTTTTACAGATAATTATGATTCACCAAGTGTAATAGTATCAATATCATTAATTACAAATTTTATAAAATTATTTACATTAAATAATGAAAATTTAGATTTTGAAATCGTTAAAAATGTAATTAAATCAATTGATTGGAAAAAATGATATTTCAATAGTATGAATTCTATTGAAATGGATGAACTATTAAAAAAGACAAATCAAATAAATGCGATTTTAAATCATCATTTTTCAAATGAAATGTAATTATTATTAACACAAAATAGATAACTATTGTATTTTTATATTTATTAATTCTATGAATTATTTTTTTTTTTTTTTAGAGACACTTTTTATTTTGGAGATATTGAAAACCCAATATTAGTAAAATTCATTGAAGAATATTTCCATGAATGTGGGTTTGAAATAAAAACAGTTCCTTTTTATAATCATTTTATTATTGATATTAATGATATAGATAATAAAATCAAAATAATTTCTAAATTAAATTCAATAATTTCAAATGATGATAATATTGTTCCTTTATCAAAATCAGATGCATATTTTATAAATGACAATTATAAATATAAAACAGAATTTTCAATAAATGAAATATTTTGGGCAATTGAAAATGGTTTAGCATTTGGTTATAAAATTAATAATGATAATAATAATAATAATAAAAATAATAATGGAGTCAATATAGTTGTTGACGAAAATGAAGAAAAGAAAATTAATAATAGTAATAATTTAGTTTGCTGGAATTATATTAAATCTGATGGAAAATCATCAAATTTACACACATTACCAGAGTTTAGATGTAAAGGTATTATTAAAAGTTAAAGCAAAATTAACATTATCATCAATTGAAAATAATATTATACCTTTATGTTCGGTAGCATATGATAATACACCATCAAATTCTCTTATTGAAAAATTAGGTTTTAAATATTCCTATTCTGTAACAACAATGATTATTTCAAAAAATAAAATTAACTTTATATATTAAATATAAAATAAAACAAAAAAAAAAAAAAAAATTAAAAATAAAAATAAAATTAAATATTTTTTTTTTTTTTTATTAAAAGAATTTACAAAGAAGTATTTATTATTTTTTTTTTTTTTTTTTTTTTTTATTATTATTTATTATTATTTATTATTTATTATGTACATGTATTTTCGCAATTATAAAGAAGGCGACCACTGGTTAATTTATATTAATTTTAATTGGATTTGGATAATGTAATTTCTTATTGATTGTAATTGTTAATAAACCATTTTCAAATTGAGTATTGATTGAATTTAAATCTAATTGATATAAAACTTTTGTTAAATCTAAATATCTTTTAAAATTACCAAATGATCTTTCTGAAATAAACTTTTTATCAGTTGGTTTTGTTTTATTTTCATCTTCTTTATTCTCTTTAGTGGCGGTGGTGGTAGTAGATACAGTTGTAGTACTGGTGGTTGATTTTGGTTTAATATCATCTTCAAACTCTTCAATTGATGGTTCATCTTCTTTGCTATCTAATGTTGATGATGATGGTGATGTTGATGATTTTTCAATAACTAATTGTTGTTGTTGTTTATTTAAATTCTTTTTCTTTTCACCTTGAATAGTGAGTATTGAATCTTTAATGTCAATTTCAATATGATCTTTTGAAATACCTGCTAACTCTGTTTCAATGATTAGTTTATCATTTGTCATTGTTACATCCATTGGTGGTAGTATATCAATAATTGTCTTATTGCTTTTATTGGTTGAGCATTGTCTTTTACAATTTTCAAAATTATTATTATTATTATTATTAAGAGTATTTAAAATATCAAAGATTGTTGCCATTTTTAAAAGTTTTTTTTTTATATATTTATTTAATAATAATTAATTTAGTTACTATTTAATTTATTTATTTATTTACTTATTTATTTATTTAATTTTTATTTGTTTTTGTTTTTGTTTTAATGAAGAAAAAAGAAAGATTTTTAAACTATTTATATTATTTTTTTTTTTTTCATTTTGAAAATATTTTTATTCTTAAAGTTATGAATCACCATTACATGGAAGTTATTCTCAAAATTTATTTTACACAAACATTTTATGAATCATTGTCATTTTATAACTTAACTTCCACTGAAAAACATTGTGAAAGTAAATGAAAAACAATTAGAAAATAAATGAAAATTTAATGAAATTTTTAAAAAAAATAAAAAAAAAAAAAAAATGAAATAAAAAAAGGAAAATAAGGTTGTAAAACTTGAATATCTCATGATAATGGGAATATAAACTTTTTTTATTACTCTGACCAATAATTTTTTATGGATAAAAAACAATTGGATTGTCCTTAATAATTACTTAAAAAATTTTTTTTTTTTTTTTTTTTTTTTTTTTTTAAAGAAATATTTAATTTTATTTATTTTTATTATGAATTTAGTTAATTACAATAGAACACTCAAAAATACACAAAATCATATAAAATATAAAATTTTTAGAAAATAATAATAATATAATAATAATTTTTTTAATTAAACAGAAGCGGTCATGTCCGCATCCACCTACTTTTCTCAACATAATTTTTGTTGTGTTTGAAGTGTAATATAATTTTTAGAAAACAATTAAAAAAATAATTATAACAAACATGTATTTAAATAAATTGAATAGTAATAACTGTTTATCATGAAATTAAAAAAGAAATTATTCAACACACTTTTACTTTTTTTTTTTTTTAAATTTTTTTTTTTTTTTTTAATTTATTTGTTTTTTTTTTTTATTTGTTTATTTTTTTTTTAAATTTGTTTTTTTTTTTTTTTTTTTTTTTATTATTATTATTTAGAGGGTTTATGTAGTTTTTAAAAAATAAATAAAAATGTTAATAAAAGAAAATAATAAAAAATCAATACTAATACACATAAAAGACAAAAGTTTTTTCAAAAAAACAAAAGGATTTCCTCAATTTGATTTTATTGAAAACCAAACTAAAATTGGATTATATGAATATTTTACAGATAATTATGATTCACCGAGTGTAATAGTATCAATATCATTAATTACAAATTTTATAAAATTATTTACATTAAATAATGAAAATTTAGATTTTGAAATCGTTAAAAATGTAATTAAATCAATTGATTGGGAAAAAGGATATTTCAATAGTATAAATGCTATTGAAATGGAGGAACTATTAAAAAAAACAAATTTAAATGATGCAATTTTAAATCATCATTTTTCAAATGAAATGTAATAATTATTAACAATATATGTATATTATTTCTAAAAATAGATAACTATTGTATTTTTATATTTATTAATTCTCTTAATTTTTTTTTTTTTTTTTTTTTTTTTTTTTATAGTAATACTTTTTATTTTGGAGATATTGAAAATCCAATTTTAGTTAAATTCATTGAAGAATTTTTCCAAGAATGTGGATTTAAAATTAAAACAGTTCCTTTTTATAATCATTTTATTATAGATATTAATGATATGGAAAATAAAATCAAAATAATTTCTAAATTAAATTCAATAATTTCAAATGATAATAATATTGTTCCTTTATCAAAATCAGATGCATATTTTATAAATGACAATTATAGATATAAAACGGAATTTTCAATAAATGAAATATTTTGGGCAATTGAAAATGGTTTAGCATTTGGTTATAAAACTACTAGTAATAATAAAGTCAATATAATAGTTGATGAAAATGACGAAAAGAAAATTAATAATAGTAATAATTTAGTTTGTTGGAATTATATTAAATCTGATGGAAAATCATCAAATTTATACACATTGCCAGAATTTAGATGTAAAGGTATTGCATTAAAAGTTAAAGCAAAATTAACATTATCATCAATTGAAAATAATATTATACCTTTATGTTCAACTGTGTATGATAATACAATATCAAATTCTCTCGTTGAAAAATTAGGTTTTAAATATTCCTATTCTGTAACAACTATGATTATTTCAAAAAATAAAAATTAACTTTATATATTAAATATTAAATAAAACAAAAAAAAAAAAAAAAATAAATAAATAAAAAAAAAAAAAAAAAAATTAAAATTAAATATTTTAAACAATTTACAAAAAAAGTATTTATTTTATTATTATTATTATTATTTATTACTATTTATTATTTATTATGTACATGTATTTTCAGAATTATAAAGAAGGTGACCACTGGTTAATTTATATTAATTTTAATTGTATTTGAGTAATGTAATTTCTTATTGATTGTAATTGTTAATAAACCATTTTCAAATTGAGTATTGATTGAATTTAAATCTAATTGATATAAAACTTTTGTTAAATCTAAATATCTTTTAAAATTACCAAATGATCTTTCTGAAATAAACTTTTTATCACTTGATTTTGTTTTATTTTCATCTTCTTTATTCTCTTTTGTGGTGGTGGCTGTAGATACAGTTGTAGTACTGGTGGTTGATTTTGGCTTAATATCATCTTCAAACTCTTCAATTGATGGTCCGTTTTCTTTGCTATCTAATGTTGATGATGATGGTGATGTTGATGATTTTTCAATAACTAATTGTTGTTGTTGTTTATTTAAATTCTTTTTCTTTTCACCTTGAATGGTGAGTATTGAATCTTTAATGTCAATTTCAATTTGATCTTTTGAAATACCTGCTAACTCTGTTTCAATGATTAGTTTATCATTTGTCATTGTTACATCCATTGGTGGTAGTATATCAATAATTGTTTTATTGCTTTTATTGGTTGAACATTGTCTTTTACAATTTTCAAAATTATTATTATTAAGAGTATTTAAAATATCAAAGATTGTTGCCATTTTTAAAAGTTTTTTTTTTTATATTTATTTATTTATTTATTTAATTTTTATTTGTTTTTGTTTTATTTGTTTTTGTTTTAATGAAGAAAAAAAGAAAGGTTTTTAAACTATTTATATTATTTTTTTTTTTTCATTTTGAAAAATATTTTTATTCTTAAAGTTATGAATCACCATTACATGGAAGTTATTCTCAAAAAATTATTTTACACGAACATTTTATGAATCATTGTTATTTTATAACTTAACTTCCACTGAAAAACATTGTGAAAGTAAAAGAAAAACAATTAGAAAATAAATGAAAATTTAATGAAAATTTTAAAAAAAAAAAAAAATTAAAAAAAAAAAAAAAAAAAAAAAAAAAAAAAAAATTGAAATAAAAAAAGAAAATTAAGTTAGGTTTTAAAACTTGAATACCTCATAATGGTGGGAATATAAACTTTTTATTATTCTGACCAATAATTTTTTATGGATAAAAAACAATTGGAATGTCCTTAATAAATTCTTTTTTTTTTTTTTTTTTTTTTTTTTTATTTCAAACAATTATTTATTTTTATTTATTTTTATTATGAATTTAGTATATAACAATAGAACACTCAAAAATACACAAAATGATATAAAATATAAAAAAATGAATGTGATAATTCTGTTTTCTGAATTTTTTTTTTTTTTTTTTTTACCAAAATTTTATTTTTAGAATTTAATTATTTATAATCATTTTTAATAATTTTTTTTTTTTTTATTTTAAAGAACAAGAGGGATAATATTTCATATAAAAAATAGATTTTAAAAAAAATAAAAATAAAATAAAATAAAATAAATAAATTTAAATGAGGTGATTATAAATCATCATTTTTTAAATGAAATGTAATAATTAATTATTTAAAAATATATATATTATTTCTTAAAATTGATAATATTAATTAATTAATTACAAAATAATTTCTAAATTAAATTCAATAATATCAAATGATGATAATATTGTTCCTTTATCAAAATCTGATGCATATTTAATAGATATAAATAGAATTTTCGATAAATGAAATATTTTGGGCAATGATAGTATCAAAAAATACAATTAATATTAAAAATTAAATATTAAATAAAAAAAAAAAAGAAAAAGAAGAAGAAAAATTAAATTAAATGTTTTTTTATTTTTTTTTATTTTATTAATTTTATTATTAAAATATTATTATTACTATTACTATTATGTACATGTACTTTCAGAATTATAAAGAAGGGAAAATAAAAGTGGAGTTAATTTATATTAATTTTAATTGTATTTGAATAATGTAATTTCTTATTGATTGTAATTGTTAATAAACCATTTTCAAATTGAGTATTGATTGAATTTAAATCTAATTGATATAAAATTTTTGTTAAATCTAAATATCTTTTAAAATTACCAAATGATCTTTCTGAAATAAACTTTTTATCAGTTGATTTTGTTTTATTTTCATCTTCTTTGTTCTCTTTAGTGGTGGCGGTGGTTGTAGTAGATACAGTTGTATTGTCAGATTTTGATTTTGGTTTAATATCATCTTCAAACTCTTCAATCGATGGCTCATCTTCTTTGCTATCTAATGTTGATGATGATGTTGATTTTTCAATAACTAATTGTTGTTGTTGTTTATTTAAATTCTTTTTCTTTTCACCTTGAATAGTGAGTATTGAATCTTTAATATCAATTTCAATATGATCTTTTGAAATACCTGCTAACTCTGTTTCAATGATTAATTTATCATTTGTCATTGTTACATCCATTGGTGGTAGTTTATCAATAATCGTTTTATTGCTTTTATTAATTGGACATTGTCTTTTACAATTTTCAAAATTATTATTATTATTATTATTATTAAGAGTATTTAAAATATCAAAGATTGTTGCCATTTTTAATTTTTTATTTTTTTATTTTTTTATTTTTTTATATATTTGTTTGATTTTTTATTTGTTTATTTATTTATTATTTATTTAATTTAATTTTTATTTTTGTTTTTGTTTTAATGAAAAAAAAAAAAAGTTTTTTAAACTATTTATTTTTTTTTTTTTTTTTTTTTTTACTCCTTAAAGTTATGAATCCCCATGACAAGGAAATTACATGAAAAATTTTTTTACACGAAGATTTTATGAATCATTGTTATTTTATAACTTAACTTCCACTGAACAACTTTGTGAAAATAAATGAAAAACAATTGAAATATAAATGAAAATTTAATTTTAAAAAAAAAAAAAAAAAAAAAAAAAAAAAAAAAAAAGAAAGTTGGATTGGTGATTCTAATTTTTTATGAGGGCA
>NC_007088.5:7561176-7568676 GCF_000004695.1 Dictyostelium discoideum AX4 | reverse complement strand
TTATTTATTTATTTATTTATTTATTTATTTGTAAAAATAAATGAAAATTACTAATTTTTTTTTTTAAAATTGGAAATTTTATTTATTTTTATTTATTTTTTTTTTTTTTTTTATTTAGTTAAAATTAGAATTTTCAAAAAAAGTTGGATTATTTACAGGAAATGTACAAAAAGTTTATTCAATGGATAAAAAAAGAATTCAAGATATAAAGGATTTTGTTGATGGACATCATTATATTTGTTGTGGTGCAGAACCATTAAATACAGAGGTAATACCAAAAGGTATTCAAGATATATTTGGTAAAGCAGAAGTTAGCGATCAAGATGATGAACCAAAACCAAGTAAACCATTTGTTAGTAGTGTACCTCCACCACCAACACCAACACCAACATCATCAAGTGGTACCACTACAACATCACAACCAACACTATCAGCATCACCATCAGTTTCAAGTGCACAATCACCTAAAAAACCAGTTGTATCAGCATATAAAGAGAGTGCAGTTCATTCAATTGATAAATTTTCAGTTCAGACAGAGAAAGCTAAAGTTATAATGTGTTTTAGAAATGGTGATAGATATCATTCTGGTGAACGTGTAACTGTACATTCAACCAAATTTAAAACTTATGATCAATTAAAAGAACAACTCTCAAAACAAGTTAAATTACCAACTGGTCCAGTCAGAAAATTATATTTAGCTTCTTCTGGTAAACTCGTTAAGACAATGGAAGAAATTATTGATGGTGAATATTATGTTTGTGCAGGTGGTGAAACTTTAAATCCATTGGATTTCTCTCCAACTTTATCAGAACATGTTAAACAAAAGAAATTACAAGAACAACAACAACAAGCTTCAGAGCAACAAAAACCACAAGAACAAGAAATATTTTAAAAAATTGTAAAAAAAAATAAAAAAATAAAATCATTTGTAGAATTAGAGGATAAAATTGTATAAATATTATTGAAAAAAAAAAAAAAAAAAAAAAAAAACAGAGCAAATAAAAAAAAAAAGGAAAATATACTTAATAACCCATACTTTCTTTGGCATTCTTGTTTTTATTTATTTTTTTTTTAATTTTTTTTCATTTATACCTATAAAACTATATTAAAAAATATATTATTAAATAAAAAGAATTGGCGGATAAAATGTTTATTGAATAAATATTAAAAAATTGATATTAATAAAATAATATATTTAAAAAAAAAAAAAAAAAAAAAAAGGAAAATAAATTTAAAGTATTCATAGTTTCTTATGTATTATTTATAAAAAATATATATTTTATTTATTTTATTATTTTTTGAAACAATTTGAAAACAAAATAATCAAATAAAAAAACAAATTTTTTTTATTGACATTTGGTGTAATATGAACTATTGAAAATAGTTTTAAGTTGATTTGAGGTTGATGATGATGGTGATGATGAATTTGGTAATTTTATTGTTTTAATTAAACCATCATTTGTTGAGAAATAAATTTTACCATTTAATTGAATCATTGAATTAACATTTTCATTTGAAACTAATTGAATTGGATTACCTTTTCCATTCTTCGGGAAACCTCTAATACCAGTTGGGTAAGAATAATAGATCATATCTTTATATACTAATAAATCATTTACTGATTGAGCATTTGTATCATTTCCAATTAATTCCAATTGATCTTTTGTACAATTTACACAATTAATATCACCCTTTAAGAAAGTACCTTGATAAGTTGACATATAAATTACAGATTTATTTTCACTATCAAATGATAAACCATTAATAATTTGATCTTTATATAATTGAATTGACAATTGAGCATCACTAACATCTTCTGGTAATTTATTTAATCTATAAATACCATATGCACCATAAATGAATGTATTACCATTAATAGCTGGAACAAATGGTGTATTATGAATATTAAAAACTTGTTTTAATTCTGACGATGATGATGGTTTTAACATACTAAATACTGGTTGACCAGCATGATTCATTCTAAAATAATATATATTTTGTTTTGGTAAATAACCATAAAATAAATTAATTGACATTGAATTACTACCACCATTTAAAACTTCACCATTGATATCTAACTTTCTTGAAATTGTATCACCACCCATTGAAAACATTGGAATTTTATAAACACCAGAAACAAAAACTTTACTTTCATTTTTTGGATTACTTGGTTTACCAATTATTAAAATATTACCCATACCATCATTTGAAATTCCTGGATAAATTTTAAACTACATTTCTCTTTATCATTTGATCTTGCATTTGAAAATTCAATTACAATATTTAAAATTGCAAGAATTAGAATTAAATTTAAAATTTTCATTTTATTTTTTTATTTTTAAAATTAATTGAAAATTTCTTTTTTTTAAACTATATTTGTTTTTTTTTTTTTTTTTTTATAAACTTTTTTTTTTCTTTTTTTTAATAATATATTTAATATTTTATTTAGTTGTTAAAATATATTTGTTTGTTTTTTTGATTTTATTAATAAAAAAAAAAAAACTTTTTATATCCACTTGTTTTTTTTAAAAAAAAAATATAATTTAATTATTAATGCTTCTTTTAAAAGATAATATGTGTCACTTCACAAAAAAATATAAATTATTAACAAAAAAAAAAAAAAAAAAAAAAACAAATAAAACAATTACTATCAACTTTTTAAAAGATTTATTTAATTAAAAAATAAAAATAAAGATTTTAAAATATAAAAAAAAAAAAAAATAAAGATTTAAAATATAAAAAAAAAAAAAAATTAATTATTAGTGTATTTGAATAGAAAAAAATTAAAAAAAGATAATTATTTGAATAGAAAAAAAAAAAAAGTTATATATTTATTATTATTATTTATTTATTTTAATATTTTAATTTTTTTTTTTTTATCAATTAAATAAAAAAAAAAAAAATTATTAATAATTAATATTATTATAAGTTTGATTTGAATTATTATTAAATAAATTTTTGATTTTTTTAGTCATAGAATTAAAGTTTTCTTGACCCATTGATAAATAAACTATGAAAATGAAATAAAAAAAGAAAGATATTGAAACTATTGAAATCATCCAAGCTGATTCAGAGATTTGCATTGAGAAAGTGATAATTAAATAAATGTTGATTGCAATGATTAATAGTGATAAAAATCTAACAAATTGATTATTTAACCAATGATTTTTAAATTTTGAACCCATAATTTTCTCAGAGCTTGTAAATAATAATACAGGTACCACTGCAAAGGGTAATTGAATACTTTGCAAAATGTTTAACCATTGATCTAAAGAATCCAAATGAGAAGTCGATAATATAGCAACAACCATAGCAGGAACGATAGCGGTACAACGGGTGATTAATAATCTTTTCCAAGGTGCGATTTTTAATTTTAAGAAACCTTCCATTACAAATTGACCACTATAGGTACCTGTCATAGTCGAGCATTGACCAGCACTAAATAAACCGATTGCCCAAATGTATTTTGCAACCTTACCATACTTGTCCATAAGGAAATCAGCAGCCGATGATAACCCAATCTCTGTAGTTTCTCCATAGAATCCTTTAGCGAAAACTGATACCAATAATAGATTAATAATAAAAGAGATGATCAATGCGAATGCAGATTCTAAACGATTGTATTTATTTGCGATTTTTACTTGAGTTTCACTCTTTCTATCGATTTCTCTTGACTGTACCAAAGCGCTATGTAAGTAGATATTATGTGGCATTACAACTGCCCCCAAGATACCCACAGCTTGGGAAATGTTGTTCTGTGAGCATAATGGTATGAATACACCTTTTACCACCTCAATTTGGTCGGGCTTGCTAATGATGTATTCTACACCAAAAGAAATGGCCATGATTGCAATCAAGGAGCAAAAGAATGCCTCCAACTTTCTAATACCATATTTCTCTAAAAATAAAAATGTGAATGTATCAGCTGCAGTGAATAATACACCAGCCCATAATGGTATATGTCCATTCGATAAGATTTGCAAGGCAATCGCAGTACCGATAACCTCTTGAATATCACTACCTATAATGGCCAACTCTGTCATTAACCATAACAATAGCCTTGGTGTCTTTGGATATTGTTCTCTACAATGTTCAGCTAAATGTTTACCTGTTACAACACCCAATCTTGATGCTAACATTTGTAACCAAAATCCAATAACTGTTGACCAAAATAATACCCAAAGTAATTGATATCCTGCCATTGCTCCTGCTTGAATATCACTCTCTAAATTACCAGGATCTAAATATGCTATACTCATTAAAAATCCTGGTCCTGTAAATGCCCATAATGTTTTAAAATTTATCCATTTCTTTTTTTTAATTAAAAAAAAAAAAGAAATAAAAAATTAATAAATAATTTTTATTATTATTATTATTATTAATAAAAAAAAAAAAAAAAAAAATGAAAAATAAAAACTTACAGAATCTGGTTTATCAATATTTGGTACTTTAATTAAATATGGTTTATTTTTTTGTTCTAAATCTTCAATTGGAATACCACTTTCTATTATTAAAGGGTTTTCTTCATCAACATTATTATTATTATTATTATCGTTATTATTGTTGTTGTTTTTATTTACTAGAGGAGCAGATTCCTCACTTTCAATTCTGGGTGTCATATTTTTATTATTTTCTATCTTTTCAGTATTTAATTCAATTAATTCAAACTCTGTTAAAATAATTGATGCCTCGTGGCTATTTTTATTGATTTTATTTTGATTATCTATTTTTTTTTTTAAAAGGATATTATTATTAGTTTATTATTTTATTAAATAATAAATAATAATAAATAAAAAAAAATGAAAGAATTATAAAAAAAATGAAATAAAAAAAAAAAAATAAAAAAAATTTATGAAATTAATCTGTTGAATAAAAAAGATAAAAAAAAACAGAAATTAAGTTTATAAATTTTTATTTATTATTATTATAACTACCAAAAAAAAAAAAAAAAAAAAAAAAAAAAAAAAAAAAAAAATTTAAAACAATTAAATCTTATTACTTATAAAAAAAATAAAAAAAACATTAAATTGTGTGGTGGACCATTATTTTTTTAATTATTAAAAAAAAAAAAAAATTTTTTAAAAATTATCATCTTTCTTTAAAATAAATGTGGTGTTCTTAATTCCTTTTTTTTTATTCCTTTTTTTATTTGTTTTTTTTTTTATTTATTTTTTTTTTTTATAGTATTATCATTTAAATTGTAGTTTTGCCAATTTGGGAAGTCTCTACTTAATGAATAAAAATAAATAAAAAAATAAATAAAAAAAAATAGAAAATGTTTTTTCAAAAATAATAATATATATTATTACATATGTGAAACTTACCCAAACATAAAGGATTTATGTTTTAGTATAAAAAAAATAAAAAACTAAAAAAAAATATAATAAATTGTTCAAATCTGTTAAAAAAAACTAAAAAAAAAAAAATAAAAAAAAAAAAATAAAAAAAAAAATTGAAAAAAAATCAATTTTCACACCCTGATATTTTGGTATTGTGCATTCCATAAGATTAAGATGGTTCCTTTTGGAACACAATATCCTGGTTGGAAACAAATCATCAAAATTTTTTTTAATTTTTCCCACAGAACCCACTCCATATTTTCTCACAGATTTTTATAGAAGAAGGATATTTATTACGTCTTTTTTTTTCTTTAGATTAAGCTTGGAGTTGAATTCCAAAAAAAAAAAAAATTAATTCCATTTTCATTTTTATTTTTATTTTTATTTTTATTTTTATTTTTATTTTTATTTTTATTTTTATTTCTATTTCTATTTTTATTTTTATTTAATTTTTTTTCATTTTTTTTTTTTTTTTTTTTTTTTTTTTTTTTTTTTTTTTTTTTGGATTAATAAAGTAAAAGCTTTTGAAAAAAAATAAAAAAATAAAATTTTTTTTGATTAATAAAGTAAAATATATAAAAAAAAAAATAGAAATAGAAATATCATTAAAAAAAAAAAAAAAAAAAAAAAAAATAATAATAATAAAAGAATTGCAATTTATTTTAATTTTTTTATTGAATTCAATTTCTTGATTTTGAATTTAATTTCTTACTGTTTTATTTATTTTTTGTTTTCTATTTCTATTTCTATTTCTTTTTTTATTTTTATTTTTTTTATTTTTTTATTTATTTTTATACACCTGGGGAAGAGATTGATGGATTGTCATCAAAATTATTACCTTCAATGGAAATTCCTAAATTATTATTGCTATTATTACCAGGTGATCCAAATAATCCTATTCCCATCTCGTCATTCAACCCACTATTTGAATCAAATCCACTATTATATTCATTATTATTATTGTTACCATTATCGTTATTATTAGTGTTTTCTAAATTATTATTAATATTATTATTATTTTCATTATTTGGGGGAGTGGTTTGTGGTGGTGGAGGTTGTTGTTGTGGTTGTTGTTGTTGTTGTTGAGGATCATATTGTTGATATTGTTGATATTGTTGCTGTTGTTGATCTTGTGGTTGTTGATATTGTTGAAATTGTAATGTTGCTTGTTGTTGTTGTGAAGCTAATTGTTGTTCTGGTGTTAATTGTGGTGGTTGTTGTTGTTGTTGTGGTGGTGGTGGTGTTTGTTCAATTGGTGGTTGTTGTTGTTGTGGAGTACCAACAGATTGTTGTGGAGTACCAACTATTGGTAATTGTTGTTGTGGAGTACTAACTTGAGTTGAAGATGTTGCAGCTTCAGCTTTCTTTTGATTTTTTAAATAAGTATTTACATGAGTTCTAACTTGATGATGATTTCTAGTTTGAACAAATTTAGCTATGGCATGGTAATCTTTAATACCAAATTGTTGAACTGCTTCTAAAAATTTATTATGTTCTTCGGATGTCCAATGCGAAGTTTTCTCTTTACTTGCTTTTTTATCCTTCTTATCTTTTTTATCTTTTTTAGATTCTTTATCATCATCATCCTTATCCTTATCTTTATCTTTATCTTTTTTATCTTTTTTCTTTTCTTTCTCCTCTTTACCAGATGATGAAGCAGTGGTGGTAGTGGCTGCGGTGGTGGTGACATTTGCTACTGTGGTTGTAGTTGGATTGGACATATTTAAATTTGTACCAATTGGTGAGGTTGGAGAAATTGCAGATAATGATGTTGTTATTGTTGGCATACCATTATTACTACTCATCATCCCTTGATTCATTGGACTAGTTACACCATTCATTACAGCAGACATTGGTGATATCATTTCAAGTGATGGTGGGTTACCTCCCATTCCCATTTGTTGTGGTTGTTGTGGTGATTGTTGATGCATTTGATGTTGTTGTTGTTGTTGCTGTGGTTGCATTTGATGTTGTTGATGCATTTGATGTTGTTGTTGTTGTTGTTGTGCTATCATTTGATTTTGTTGTTCCAATATTGCCATTAATTTTTGTTGTTGTTGTCTCAGTATAACTTGTTGATTGTAATGATTTTGTTGAATTTGTTGATTATAAATTAATTGTTGAGCAGGTGTTAAAACCATATATTCCTTTGATTGTTTAA